>NC_062283.1:133915627-134217673 GCF_902655055.1 Lutra lutra | reverse complement strand
CAGCATACACAACATAGTTTAAACAATTATTTTGAGTGAAATAATTTTGTTAAAGAACAATTTAATATATTGAAAAGAGATTAAGATTTATGATATATGTATTTCAGTCTTGGTTCTGCAAAGTCAGGGGACTAGATAGATGTTCCCCATGATTCTTTATAGTTTAAACACTTGGTACTCTTCTAACAAAAGGTAATATCAAATAAATACTTTATATCCTCAAATGCATCTAGATGTTTTGCACTAGGTTCTCTAGTGACCATTGAACCTAAGGCAGACTACAGAGTGCAGCTTGTAAAAAGCTTTCTTCAGAACATGTAGGACAGAGGGGCATGCCAATTAGACCCCTAAGGTAGGTGGATTCTTATTGGTCATAGAATGAAGTCCAGACTCAAGTAGTATGCAAAGGTTACATGATCTTGCCCTAATATACCTTTCCTGTTTCACCTTCCTGAAGTCTTCTACATCCATGCTGTGTTCTCAGAATACTCAACTGTTGCCCCTAAATCACCATGCCATTTGGTGTGTCTCTGGACCTTTCAACTTCCTGACCTTCTGCCTAGAACTGGAGTCACCATATTCTACATGAAAAAATTAGTCATGGAACAAAGTAAAATTAACATGTTGTCTAGCCTCAGTAACGTTTTTCAGCCTCCATTATTTCCTTTTTCCATACTTACTTTCTCCTTATCCTCTCTTCTTTCCACCCATCCCACCCCATCTCTTCCTAGGCAAAATGATTTCTCTGTCTCCAGTTAGTAACTTACATTTCTATAAATATCTAGGAAAGTGCTTTGGTGTTTGTTTATATTTATACCAATTGGGGGCCTAAAAAATGGCGCCCAGTAAATTATTCTTATTTGAACCAATGAATGTAATACTCACCTTTGGTTCCCATGAAGGTGTTAGATATATTTACTATGGCTCATACCATATTTTTTAGTGATTATTTGCTTCTATACCTGCCTTTTTATTGTGATCATTAATTTTATGTTTCAAGTTGACTGGACTAAGGGATGTCCAGATAGCTGGTAAAATATTATTTTCAGGTGTATCTGTGTGATTTTATAATTTTAGTTCTGTGCCAGAAGAGGACAAAGACAAAATATACATACATATATATGTACATTTATATGTATGTATGTATATCACACACACTAACAAACATGTATATGTATATGTATATTATAGATATATGTATATTGGTGTTTATCACTGTTTCCTGTACAGAGGTCCTAAAACTACTGGAATTTCCTAACTGATGGTAGTGACAAAGGTGTCTTTTGTTATATTAATGAGCTCACCACCTGGAACCCTACCTAAGAATGCCCAGAAGAATCAATCATGTGATTAGAGAGTTGGAACCTCTACTTCTCAGGAGGGAAGAAGGGCTGGAGATTGAATTCAATTGTCAAGACCAGTGATTTAATCACCTGTGTCTATATAATAAAGTTGTCATAAAAACCCAAACGGATGGGGTTCAATGAGCTTTTAGGTTGGTGAACACATGGAGATTTGGGCAGAGTTATACACTCCCAGGACATGGAAATCCCCATACTTTGCCCTATGCATCTCTTCCATCTGGCTGTTCCTGAGTTATTTTCTTTCATAATAAAGTGAAAATGTTATGTGTAAAATGTTTTTCTGAGTTCTGAGAGCTGCTCTAACAAATTAATCAAACCCAAAGAGCCTGTTGGTCAGAAATCAAATTAAACCTAACAGGCCTATAGGTTAGAAACTTACAGGTGATAACCTGGACTTCCAACTGACTTCTGAAGGGTGAGTATGTGTGTGTGTGGTTGGGGGGAGCAGTCCTGTAGGACTGAGCCCTTAACCTGCGGGATTTGACAATTACCTCCAAGTAGGCAGTGCCATTATTGAGTTGAGTTATAGAACATCCATCTGGTATCTGAGAATTATGTGGTGGTGTGGGAAGACTCCCTGGCCCCATGTTGAATTTGTGTATAAAGTCTTTAGTTTTGTGAGAAGGTTTACAAAAGAGATTAGCATTTGAATCAGTAGACTGAGTAAAGAAAATAATTTCACCAGTGTGGGTGCATATCATCCAATCCACTGAGGGTCCAGCTAAAACAAAACAACAAAGGAAATGCAAATTATCTCTCTCTTGAGTTGAGATAGCCATATTTTGTTCTCAGACAGTGGAGCTCCTGATTTTCAGGTGTTCAGATTCAAACTGAAATGATTTTACCACCAGCTTTTCTGGTTCTTCAGCTTATAGATGACATATTATGGAATATGGATAGTATATGGAGGCATATCTCAGCCTCCATAATCCCATGAGAATTTCCATAATAAATGCTCTTATATATCTGTATATGTATTCTATTGATTTCATTCCTCTGGGGAACCTTGACTAATATACCTATTGTCTTAATTGGGCTTTCCAAGAAGCAGACCCTAAGATAAGGACTTTAGGACAGGTCTCTTATTTGTAGGATAATGTCAGGGAACATAAGTAAGAAGATGGAGGAAACAAGATAGGAAAGAAAAAAGTGACACTGCGAGTAACTGAAGGCTTATACCTGATCTGGAACTCTAGAATCTCAACATGGACTTCAGTGTTACTTCATCTACAGGAGATTGGCTTAGGGCTGTTTTTTTTAAAGATTTTATTTATTTGTCAGAGAGAGAGGAGAGCAAACGAACACAGGCAGACAGAATGGCAGGCAGAGGCAGAGGGAGAAGCAGGCTCCCTGCCAAGCAAGGAGCCCGATGTGGGACTCGATCCCAGGACGCTGGGATCATGACCTGAGCCGAAGGCAGCTGCTTAACCAACTGAGCCACCCAGGCGTCCCTTAGGGCTGTTTTTAAGTAGAATCCATTTCCAGCTCTTCAGCCTACTGCATATGGGCAGAACAGAATTTGGTGGCCAGAAAAAGACCTCAGAAAGAAATTCGGTTGCTAGATGTTGGAAATTAGTCTGGCATGCATGAATATAGTAGTACCAAGATGATATGGGTGTGGCACTAAGGACATATATTATACTTATGAATTGTGGGAATCGTTGGATTTTAATCAACATCTATTCCTTTGCCTTATTTTTTTTTAAAGATTTTATTTATTTATTTGACAGAGAGAAATCACAAGTAGGCAGAGAGGCAGGCAGAGAGAGAGGAGGAAGCAGGCTCCCTGCCGAGCAGAAAGCCTGATGCAGGGCTCGAACCCAGGACCTGGGATCATGACCTGAGCCGAAGGCAGCGGCTCAACCCACTGAGCCACCCAGGCGCCCCTTGCCTATGTTTTTAAGCTAATAGTAATGTAGAGAACTAATTAATTAAAGCACTAATTAATAACTGATAAGTGAAAGGTATAATGAATGGCTCTACTGAATTACATACATGCTAAGTCCAGCTACACTTCTGGGTCCACCAAAGATAACTCAGGCCAGTATAACCCTATCCTGAAATGTGATATACTCTCCCAGACTGACATATTTTAAGACTCTCAAGCTGAGTCCTTTCCAATACATGCATACCACTGAAATGCCACCCTTGCTATATGTGGTAATTCTACTTTCCAACTGTGGCTTGTAAACTAAAACCATAAAACATAGTCATAAAAGACCTTGATATTGGTACCTAACACATTCCAAAGTGTTTCCAATCCGATTTTCCATTAAGTTGCCAATATGTGGTTATTTCAAGTGGAATGCAATCCATATGGCTCATTTACATTTACTTCTCTAAATATTGCTTTATAAAAATAGGTTAATGTCCTGAGGAACATTTTCAAAGGTATCTTAATTTGAGTATATTTCTCTTTGCCTGAACAATAACTTGACCCAGAAAAATGAAGTTGATTTTTGTGGGTTTGAGTATCAAAAGGATTGAGTTGAATATGCACTTAGCAAACACAGATTCTACCATTAATGCTGTATAAAGCAATGGGGAGTTTTGGTCATAATGGCCATATTTGGAAAATGAATGTGATTACAGTGATCTGGTGTTAAAAATTTTTGACTAGGAAAAATGAAATGTATTGTGGTAAATCTTCTATACTAAAAAAATTTTGTCTGGGTTTGGATTCTCTGAGATATATATTAAACTTATTTATTAACATATACTAAGGATATAAAAAAACACAATAAAACTGTCCATGGGCCTTAAAAAATTAGTATTAAATTAATTTACTATTAAATTAACATTAATACTAATGTTTTAAATTAATAAAGGTAGTAAAGATAGTTAAACATTAGTGTACGTTTGTGATAGAATCTGTAATTTCATTTTGTTTGTGTTATGATATTTTATGGCCATATATATATGTGTTCATAAACATATTAGGTTTGTATATGCATGTGTGTGAACATGCACATACATACATACACACAGGGGAGGAACTTGTGTTTAATTTCTCTTGTGAATATAATACTGTTGTTGTAGCCCAAAATATATTATCATGTGTTATATAGTCAATATGCTTAGTAACATTTTATTTGCTTGAAATCTATGAGAAATTAAGATTTCAAGTTAAAGTTTTTCTCCCAAAATTCTTATAAGTTTATAAAAATACAGAAAAGTTAAAATAAATTTACAGTGAACACCCATATATCCATTACAAAGAACCAGCCATTAACATTTTACTATACTTGGTTTATCATATAACTATCCATCAGTCCTCTTAGTTCTTTTTAATTTACTTCAATATACATTGGAAATCTCAGTACTTCTTAAATACTTCAGCACAATAGATTCCATGATAGATTACCTTTGAACAAAAGCATGCTTTAAGAGGTAAATAATGATAATAATTTATATTATTGTATTTTATAGTTTTTCATAATTTACAAAGTCTTATCTTAAAACAACTTTATAAAACTCATGATTTTATATTCTCAGTTTAAAATGAAGAAAAATTAGGGGTGCCTGGGTGGCTCAGTCATTAAATGTCTGCCTTCGGCTCAGATCACGATCCCAGGGTCCTGGGGTCAAGCCCCGCATCAGGCTTCCTGTTCATCCAGGAGCCTGCTTCTCCCTCTCCCACTCCCTCTGCTTGTGCTCCCTCTCTCACTGTGTCTCTCTGTGTCAAATAAATAAATAAAATTTTAAAAAATGAAAAATTAAGATAATGTAGCGTTTGTCTTAGTTTAGAAAACTAACCAGTAATATAGTCTATGGATCACAGGGGTGGGTCTTTTGTCACTCAATCCAATTCACTGCCAAATATGCTATCAGATTGAGGAATTTATACTAAAGATATATGGGCAGATTTTTTAAAAATAAATATATTTATACAATATTATGATTTATTCCTCAACCATGTTCATGATTTAGAAAACTCAAAAGGAAGAGGAAAGCTATAGTATTTATGTATATTTTTCACCGTTTCTTCCAGATGTCTCAGGATTCTTTTCTTTATTGTTTTCTTTCTTTTTCAAGAACTTATGTTAGCCATTCTTTTAGGGCAGGTCTGCTGTTGACAAATTCTCTTCATTTTCCTTCATCTGAGAATTTCTTGATTTCCTGATGGGTACTCATTCCTGAAGGATACCCTTGCTGGATATAAAATTCTAGGTTGATGGTTTTCAGGCCTTGATAATGTAATTCTACTTCCTGGCTTATGTGATTTCTAATGAGAAATCTACTGTTATTCTAATTATTCTTTCACTTCTAAACTGCTTTTGAAAATTTTTTCTTCATCTTAGTTTTTAGAGTTTGATTTTGATTTGAATTTTTTCCTTCATCTTAGTTTTTAGAGTTTGATTATGATGTTACTTGGCATGGATTTCCTTTAGTTTATGCTTTTTAGGTTTGCTCAGTTTCTTGAGTTTTCAGATTTGTGTCTTTTGCCAAATTTGGGAAATTTTCAGTCATTATTTTTTCAAATATTTTTCAAATATTTCAAATATCAAACATGGATATTAGGTCTTTTTCTATGAGTCCCTGAGGTTCTGTTTACTTTTTCTAACTTATTTTTCCATTTGTTTATTCAGATTGGATAATTTCTATTGTTTTACCATTTACCACTGATTGTTTTCTGTGTCCACTCCATTCTATTCTTGAAACATTCATTTCATTTATTTTTTAAATGTCATGGTTTTCCTTCTTTTATTTCTAAAATTTCCATTTGATTCTTTTTTATATCTACAACTTTTTGCTGAGACTTTCATTTTTTCATTTGTTTCAAGTGTTTTCATAGTTGCTTATGGAAGCATTGTTATGATGGCTCCTTTGAAATCTTAGTTAATTCCAAAGTCTATATCACCTTGGTTTTGGTATGTGGATTATCTTTTCTTATTTAAGCTGTATTTTCCTGGTCTCTAGATGATGAATGATTTTTTTTTTTATTGCATCACAGGCATTTGGCTATTTTATTATGAGACTCTGTATTTTATTTACATCTCTGATACCACACTGGAGGGGAAGAGCACACTGCCTTGACACTTCCAAGTTGGGGTGGTAACTGAGTTCTACTTCTCTTTATCTCTTTTGATACCCCTGTAGGAGAAAGATGTCTCACTCCTGCTGTACTTTGAAGGCATTCAGGCTTTGCCCCAGATTTCCTTTTTTTTTTTTTTTAAATAATTTTATTTATTTATTTGACAGAGAGATAGCACAAGTAGGAAGGGCAGCAGACAGAAGGAAAGGGAGAAAAAAGCTCTCTGCTGAGCAGGGAGCCTGATGCAGGGCTCGATCCCAGGATCCTGGGATCATGACCTCAGCTGAAGGCAGATGCTTATCCAGTTGAGCCACCCAGGCACCTCTTTACACTAGGTTTCCAATGACATTGCCTTTGTTGCAGAGGGAAGTGACTAGTTATCACACCTCGCATAACCTCCATTAACACTGTGATTAAGGGGAAAACTCATTATTATAGAACAATGATGAAATCCCTGTTTCTGGGGCACCTGGGTGGCTCAGTCATTAAGGGTCTGCCTTCCTCTCAGGTTATGATCCCAGGGTCCTGGGATCAAGCCCTGCATCAGGCTCCCTGCTCAGTGAGAGGCCTGCTTCTTCTTCTTCCTCTCCCCCTGCTTGTTCTCTCTTGCTATGTCTCTCTCTGTCAAATAAATAAATAAAGTCTTAAAAAAAAAATCCTGTTTCTTACTTGGCCTTCTCTGCTACTATCCTAGTAGGGAGGTGGAAGCTCAGCTCCCCTTTGTTGTCTCCAATGACACTGCTACTGGGGACTCCTAATTATTTCCTAGCAGATGTCAAAACCCTCCTCCTTATTTGGCTTTCTCTGATATCATACTTGTGATTTCACCTTGGTGGGAAGTTATGTCTTGTTAAAGTCAGGGCAAGGGTGGAAGTCTAGTCTTCCCATTTGACCTTTGCTGACATGGAAATATAGCTACCTGTGTGTATGACGGGGGTGTGGAATGGTATTTTGTTGGAGTAGAGCAGTTATTAATAAAAGTTTTCTATCTCACTAGGCTACCCCTTTACTGCTCCTATGGCATTTTATCTGAGCCATCGACTGGTATTTCCATGTTACTTGCTTCCTTAGTACCCAGCCTGATTTTAGAACAAAAGGAAAGCACCAGGTTTTACTACTGGTATTTTCTTGGGTCTTGAGATTTCTAGCCAGTCAGCTGTCAAAGTATTGTTATGTTTATCTTATTTATGACATCCAGGGTGCTAGCTATATTTAGCAGAAAAAGGTAAGAAGAAGTGTATCTACCACACTTCAAAGGAACTCATTTTTTTTTTTAATTTTTAAAAAAGATTTATTTACCTATCTATCTATCTATCTATGGGACAGAGAGAAGGGAAGGACAGAGGGAGAGAGAAACTTAACACTCTGAGTGTGAAGCCTGACACAGGGCTCAATCTCACAACCCTGAGATTGGACCTGAGCTAAAATCAACAGTTGGATGCTTAACTGACTACACTACTCAGGTGCCCCAAGTGTTTTTATTTTTAAACAGAGACACAGAAAGAAAAAATTAAAAACGCTTTTTAATGAGATTACACAGATTATCTCTATTAACTTTATCAAATCTGTAAAACTTCTGGGTAAAATGGTTAGAAGAAATAAAAGAAAAGATATAAATAATAATTATAAATTAGTATACCTAATGTTAGTACTTTTAAGAGAAGTAACCATTATGAACAGATTGTTTTAATATGTATATTTCAAGGAAAAAAATCCATAAACCAAAATATATAGATATAGAATCAAATGTAAATAAACCTTTCAGGTATTTTAAAAAAGAAAGACATACTTGCCTATATCCTTTTTATTCAATGTTTTAGGAACCAAGACATAAATACATTAATTTCTTTAGTAATTATATGGATTCTATTATAGGATGACACCTTTAATTTGTCCAATCCTCTATATGAGCTTTTTATTGTCATAAATAATCTTAGCTTTTCAAAAAACTTAGTTTTATTGTCATATCTATAACATAACTAAGTAGCAGTGGATTTTATTTGTCAAATGGCATGTGCAATTTTAATTTTGATAGATATTTCTTAAAAGGTTGTTCCATTTACACTTCCAATGATAAATGAAAGTGCCTGTCCTACAACCCCACCAACAATATTATTAAGCCTAAACTATGTATTTTTATTTTTTTTAAATTTTTTTATTTTATTCAGCATAACATTATTCATTATTTTTGCGCCACACCCAGTGCTCCATGCAATCCATGCCCTCTACAATACCCACCACCTGGTGCCCCCAACCTCCCACCCCCCCACCCCTTCAAAATTCTCAGATCATTTTTCAGAGTCCATAGTCTCTCATGGTTCACATTCCCTTCCAATTTCCCTCAACTCCCTTCTCCTCTCCATCTCCCCTTGTCCTCCATGCTATTTGTTATGCTCCACAAATAAGTGAAACCATATGATAATTGACTCTCTCTGCTTGACTTATTTCACTCAGCATAATCTCTTCCAGTCCCGTCCATGTTGCTACAAAACTTGGGGATTCATCCTTTCTTTCTTTTTTTTTTTTTTTTTTTTTTTTTACAGCTTTATAAACATATATTTTTATCCCCAGGGGTACAGGTCTGCGAATCGCCAGGTTTACACACTTCACAACACTCACCATAGCACATACCCTCCCCAATATCCATAACCCCACCCCCTCTCCCAACCCCCTCCCCCCATCAACCCTCAGTTTGTTTTGTGAGATTAAGAGTCACTTATGGTTTGTCTCCCTCCCAATCCCATCTTGTTTCATTTACTCTTCTCCTACACCCTAAACCCCCCATGTTGCATCTCCTCTCCCTCATATCAGGGAGATCATATGATAGTTGTCTTTCTCCGATTGACTTATTTCGCTAAGCATGATACCCTCTAGTTCCATCCACGTCGTCGCAAATGGCAAGATTTCATTTCTTTTGATGGCTGCATAGTATTCCATTGTGTATATATACCATATCTTCTTTATCCATTCGTCTGTAGATGGACATCTAGGTTCTTTCCATAGTTTGGCTATTGTAGACATTGCTGCTATAAACATTCGGGTGCACGTGCCCCTTCGGATCACTATGTTTGTATCTTTAGGGTAAATACCCAGCAGTGCAATTGCAGGGTCATAGGGTAGTTCTATTTTCAACATTTTGAGGAACCTCCATGCTGTTTTCCAGAGTGGTTGCACCAGCTTGCATTCCCACCAACAGTGTAGGAGGGTTCCCCTTTCTCCACATCCTCGCCAGCATCTGTCATTTCCTGACTTGTTAATTTTAGCCATTCTGACTGGTGTGAGGTGATATCTCATGGTGGTTTTGATTTGTATTTCCCTGATGCCGAGTGATGTGGAGCACTTTTTCATGTGTCTGTTGGCCATCTGGATGTCTTCTTTGCAGAAATGTCTGTTCATGTCCTCTGCCCATTTCTTGATTGGATTATTTGTTCTTTGGGTGTAGAGTTTGCTAAGTTCTTTATAGATTTTGGACACTAGCCCTTTATCTGATATGTCATTTGCAAATATCTTCTCCCATTCTGTCAGTTGTCTTTTGGTTTTGTTCACTGTTTCCTTTGCTGTGCAAAAGCTTTTGATCTTGATAAAATCCCAAAAGTTCATTTTTGCCCTTGCTTCCCTTGCCTTTGGTGATGTTCCTAGGAAGATGTTGCTGCGGCTGACGTCGAAGAGGTTGCTGCCTGTGTTCTCCTTGAGGATTTTGATGGATTCCTTTCTCACATTGAGATCCTTTATCCATTTTGAGTCTATTTTCGTGTGTGGTGTAAGGAAATGATCCAATTTCATTTTTCTGCATGTGGCTGTCCAATTTTCCCAACACCATTTATTGAAGAGGCTGTCTTTGTTCCATTGGACATTCTTTCCTGCTTTGTCGAAGATGAGTTGACCATAGAGTTGAGGGTCCATTTCTGGGCTCTCTATTCTGTTCCATTGATCTATGTGTCTGTTTTTGTGCCAGTACCATGCTGTCTTGATGATGACAGCTTTGTAATAGAGCTTGAAGTCCGGAATTGTGATGCCACCAACTTTGGCTTTCTTTTTCAATATTCCTTTGGCTATTCGAGGTCTTTTCTGGTTCCATATAAATTTTGGGATTATTTGTTCCATTTCTTTGAAAAAAATGGATGGTACTTTGATAGGAATTGCATTAAATGTGTAGATTGCTTTAGGTAGCATAGACATTTTCACAATATTTATTCTTCCAATCCAGGAGCATGGAACATTTTTCCATTTCTTTGTGTCTTCCTCAATTTCTTTCATGAGTACTTTATAGTTTTCTGAGTATAGATTCTTAGTCTCTTTGGTTAGGTTTATTCCTAGGTATCTTATAGTTTTGGGTGCAATTGTAAATGGGATGGACTCCTTAATTTCTCTTTCTTCTGTCTTGTTGTTGGTGTAGAGAAATGCAACTGATTTCTGTGCATTGATTTTATATCCTGACACTTTACTGAATTCCTGAACAAGTTCTAGCAGTTTTGGAGTGGAGTCTTTTGGGTTTTCCACATAGAGTATCATATCATCTGCGAAGAGTGATAGTTTGACTTCTTCTTTGCCAATTTGGATGCCTTTAATTTCCTTTTGTTGTCTGATTGCTGAGGCTAGGACTTCTAGTACTATGTTGAATAGCAGTGGTGATAACGGACATCCCTGCCGTGTTCCTGACCTTAGCGGAAAAGCTTTCAGTTTTTCTCCATTGAGAATGATATTTGCGGTGGGTTTTTCATAGATGGCTTTGATAATATTGAGGTATGTGCCGTCTATCCCTACATTTTGAAGAGTTTTGATCAGGAAGGGAGGCTGTACTTTGTCAAATGCTTTTTCAGCATCTATGGAGAGTATCATATGGTTCTTGTTCTTTCTTTTATTAATGTGTTGTATCACATTGATTGATTTGCGGATGTTGAACCAGCCTTGCAGCCCTGGAATAAATCCCACTTGGTCGTGGTGAATAATCTTTTTAACGTACTGTTGAATCCTATTGGCTAGTATTTTGGCGAGAATTTTTGCATCTGTGTTCACCAAGGATATTGGTCTGTAGTTCTCTTTTTTGTTGGGATCCTTGTCTGGTTTTGGGATCAAGGTGATGTTGGCCTCATAAAATGAGTTTGGAAGTTTTCCTTCTATTGCTATTTTTTGGAACAGTTTCAGGAGAATAAGAATTAGTTCTTCTTTAAATGTTTGGTAGAATTCCCCCGGGAAGCCGTCTGGCCCTGGGCTTTTGTTTGTTTGGAGATTTTTGATGACTGTTTCAATCTCCTTACTGGTTATGGGTCTGTTCAGGCTTTCTATTTCTTCCTGGTTCAGTTGTGGTAGTTTATATGTCTCTAGGAATGCATCCATTTCTTCCAGATTGTCAAATTTGTTGGCTTAGAGTTGCTCATAGTATGTTCTTATAATTGTCTGTATTTCTTTGGTGTTCGTTGTGATCTCTCCTCTTTCATTCATGATTTTATTTATTTGGGTCCTCTCTCTTTTCTTTTTGATAAGTCTGGCCAGGGGTTTATCAATCTTATTAATTCTTTCAAAGAACCAGCTCCTAGTTTCGTTGATTTGTTCTATTGTTTTTTTGGTTTCTATTTCATTGATTTCTGCTCTGATCTTTATGATTTCTCTTCTCCTGCTGGGTTTAGGGTTTCTTTCTTGTTCTTTCTCCAGCTCCTTTAGGTGTAGGGTTAGGTTGTGTACCTGAGACCTTTCTTGTTTCTTGAGAAAGGCTTGTACCGCTATATATTTTCCTCTCAGGACTGCCTTTGTTGTGTCCCACAGATTCTGAACCGTTGTGTTTTCATTATCATTTGTTTCCATAAATTTTTTCAATTCTTCTTTGATTTCCTGGTTGACCCATTCCTTCTTTGGAAGGATGCTGTTTAGTCTCCATGTATTTGGGTTCTTTCCAAATTTCCTCTTGTTATTGAGTTCTAGCTTTAGAGCATTGTGGTCTGAAAATATGCAGGGAATGATCCCAATCTTTTGATACCGGTTGAGACTTGATTTAGGACCAAGAATGTGATCTATTCTGGAGAACGTTCCATGTGCACTAGAGAAGAATGTGTGTTCTGTTGCTTTGGGATGAAATGTTCTGAATATATCTGTGATGTCCATCTGGTCCAGTTTGTCATTTAAGGCCTTGATTTCCTTGTTGATCTTTTGCTTGGATGATCTGTCCATTTCAGTGAGGGGAGTGTTAAAATCCCCTACTATTATTGTATTCTTGTCGATGTGTTTCTTTGATTTTGTTATTAATTGTTTTATATAGTTGGCTGCTCCCACGTTAGAGGCATAGATATTTAAAATTGTTAGATCTTCTTGTTGGACAGTTCCTTTGAGTATGATATAGTGTCCTTCCTCATCTCTTATTATAATCTTTGGCTTAAAATCTAATTGATCTGATATAAGGATTGCCACTCCTGCTTTCTTCTGATGTCCATTAGCATGGTAAATTCTTTTCCACCCCCTCACTTTAAACCTGGAGGTGTCTTCGGGTTTAAGATGAGTTTCTTGTAGGCAACATATAGATGGTTTTTGTTTTTTTATCCATTCTGATACCCTGTGTCTTTTGATTGGGGCATTTAGCCCATTGACATTCAGGGTAAGTATTGAGAGATATGAATTTAGTGCCATTGTATTGCCTGTAAGGTGACTGTTATTGTATATTGTCTCTGTTTCTTTCTGATCTACTACTTTGAGGGTCTCTCTTTGCTTAGAGGACCCCTTTCAATATTTCCTGTAGAGCTGGTTTGGTATTTGCTAATTCTTTCAGTTTTTGTTTGTCCTGGAAGCTTTTAATCTCTCCGTCTATTTTCAATGATAGCCTAGCTGGATATAGTATTCTTGGCTGCATGTTTTTCTCATTTAGTACTCTGAATATATCATGCCAGCTCTTTCTGGCCTGCCAGGTCTCTGTGGATAAGTCTGCTGCCAATCTAATATTTTTACCATTGTACGTTACAGACTTCTTTTCCCGGGCTGCTTTCAGGATCTTTTCTTTGTCACTAAGACTTGTCAATTTTACTATTAGGTGACGGGGTGTAGACCTATTCTTATTGATTTTGAGGGGGGTTCTCTGAACCTCCTGGATTTTGATGCTTGTTCCCTTTGCCATATTGGGGAAATTCTCTCCAATAATTCTCTCCAATATACCTTCTGCTCCCCTCTCTGCTTCCTCTTCTTCTGGAATCCCAATTATTCTAATGTTGTTTCGTCTTATGGTGTCACTTATCTCTCGAATTCTCCCCTCGTGGTCCAGTAGCTGTTTGTCCCTCTTTTGCTCAGCTTCTTTATTCTCTGTCATTTGGTCTTGTATATCGCTAATTCTTTCTTCTGCCTCATTTATCCTAGCAGTGAGAGCCTCCATTTTTGATTGCACCTCATTAATAGCTTTTTTGATTTCAACTTGGTTAGATTTTAGTTCTTTTATTTCTCCAGAAAGGGCTTTTATATCTCCCGAGAGGGTTGCTTTAATATCTTCCATGCCTTTTTCAAGCCCGGCTAGAACCTTGAGAATTGTCATTCTGAACTCTATATCTGACATATTACCAATGTCTGTATTGATTAGGTCCCTAGCCTTTGGTATTGCCTCTTGTTCTTTTTTTTTGTTGTGAATTTTTCCGCCTTGTCATTTTGTCCAGATAAGAGTTTATGAAGGAGCAAGTAAAATACTAAAAGGGTGGCAACAACCCCAGGAAAATATGCTTTAGCCAAATCAGAAGAGATCCTGAATTGTGAGGGGGGAGGAAGGGGATAAAAAGGGGTTCAGAAAGAAAGAAAAAAAAAACTATTAAAAAAAAGAAAGCCGATAAAGAAAAAATATAAAAAGAGGAAAAAATATATATATATTAGATAAACTATTTAAAAAACGTTAAAAAAAAGAAAACGGTAAAAGTTAAAAAAAAATTTAGCAGAAGAAGAGAAAAAGAAAAAAAAAATTGAAAAAGAAAAAAAATTAAATTAACTGCAAGGCTAAAAAATCATGGGGAGAAAGCCATGAGTTCCGTGCTTTGCTTTCTTCTCCTCTGGAATTCCGCCGTTCTCCTTGGTAGGTGAACTTGGTCCTGGCTGGGTTTCCCGTAGATCTTCTGGGGGAGGGGCCCGTTGTAGTGATTCTCAAGCGTCTTTGCCCCAGGCGGAGTTGCACCGCCCTTACCCGGGGCCGCGCTGAGTCATCCGCTCGAGTTCGCTTTCGGGAGCTTTTGTTCCCTGAGCGCTTTCCGTAGAGTTCCGGAGGACGGGAATGAAGATGGCGGCCTCCCGGTCTCCGGCCCGGAGGAGCCGAGAGCCCGGGGCCCCACTCCTCAGTGCGCCCTCAGAGAACAGCGCCAAATGACTCCTGTCACCCTGGCCTCCGGCCGCGCTCCGAGCTGACCGAGCCTGCGACCGGTTCAAGGCAACCCTGAGCTGAGAGTCACTCCTCGGCTCTGTCTCTGCAGCCGGCTTCCCCGTTCTAATACCGGTAAGCTCTGCGACACTGAGACACCCTCGATCCTTCTGCGACCCTGCGGGACCTGAGGCCGCGCTTACCCCGCCTGGGCTTCACCCCAGTTAAGCCTCTGGAGCGATGTCCCTCAGCGGAACAGACTTTTAAAAGTCCTGATTTTGCTCCGTTGCTCCGCCGCTCGCCGGGAGCCGGCCCCTCCCCCCGCGGTCTATCTTCCCGTCACTTTGGATTCACTTCTCTGCCAGTCCTACCTTGCAGAAAGTGGTTGATTTTCTGTTTCTGGAATTGCTGTTCTTCTTCTCTTCAATCTCCTGTTGGATTTGTAGGTGTTTGCAATCTTTAGATAAGCTATTTAGCTGATCTCCCGCTACCCGAAGTAGTCTCAGCCTGCTACTTCTCCGCCATCTTGACTCCTCTCTTGTATTTTTAAATGCTAGTGTATATACCTAATGGCTGAAGATCATATATTAGTGCTAATTTAATTTGTACTTATGAGTAAAATTGTATCTTTTTTTTAACGATATGCTCGCTTGCAGCTCTTCAGCTATAAACTACTTACTTGACCATTTTAAAATTGAGCTCTTCATCTTTTTAAACTTATTTTTAGGAACTCTTTTTTACTAGAAAAGATTATCTTTTATTTTGATTTTTTAATGCTATTTTTGCTGAACAGAATTTTTTTTTCTAATCAATTTAAGAACCTTAGACTTCATGGCTTCTGTGATTTTCTTCAAATATCTGTTGAGATTTTGATTGAAATTATATTGAATTTTTAAATCAATTTGGAGAACCTTGACATATGACAAATATTTCTCTCAAATAATTTTCTCAATAATATGTTGTAGTTTCTAGTGTAGAGACCTTGCACATATTCCCTTATATTTATTCCTAGGAACAAGATTTTTATGATATTATAAATGTTATCATTTTTAAAATGTAAGTTTTGATAGTTTTTTGCTAGCACATAGATATAGATATAGATATATTAAATTTTGCTTGTTGACCTTGTTTTCAGTATTTTACTGAATTTACTTTTTAATTTGAATGCTTTGTTTTTAGATTCTTTTGCATTTCTATGTGCTAAATATACAAATAAAATATATTGTAAATAGCAACTGTTTTATTTATTCTTCAATCTTCATGTCTTTTTGTGTTCTTATAGTACTGGCAAAACCCTCTAATACAATGTTGAATGGAAGTGTTGGTATAAGTTATAGTTATCTCTTTACTGATTTCAGAGAAAATGCATTCAGTAACCACCATTAAGTCTAATGTATGCTGTATTGTTTTTTCCTTGTAGATATGCCCTATCAGATAAAGGACAATCCCTTTTAATCTTAATTGGCTATGGGTTTTTAATCATGGATAAAGTGACTTTTGTCTATTATTACTGCATTTCTGAAAAATATATATTCTTCTCTGTTAATGTGACAAATTTCATTGATTTCTTTTCATTTATTAAGCCATCTTCACTTTCATGTAATAATTATAATATCTTACTGATAACTTTTTTTTCATATTTGGATGTCAAGGTCATACTAACTTTATAAAAAGTGTTAGAAAGTGTTTCTTCATTTTCCATATGGAATGTATAGATTCAGATCACTGAAGCCAACAAGATCTGAAATGTTCATTTTAGAATAGATTTTGAAAATGAACTTAGTATTTAATATATATGAGTTCATTCATATTTTTTATTTTTCTTGTCTCATCTATAGTAAATTTTATTTTCAAGTTATTTATCCATTTGACGTAAACTTTCATGTGGATTGCTGAAAAGTTTATAATAATATTCCTCTGTTGGGGCGCCTGGGTGGCTCAGTGGGTTAAGCCGCTGCCTTCGGCTCAGGTCATGATCCCAGGTCCTGGGTTCAAGCCCCACATCGGGCTCTCTGCTCAGCAGGGAGCCTGCTTCCTCCTCTCTCTCTGCCTGCCTCTCTGCTTACTTGTGATTTCTCTCTGTCAAATAAATAAATAAAATCTTTAAAAAAAAAAAATATTCCTCTGTGTGTGTGTGTGTGTGTGTGTGTGAGACAGTCAGTAGGATCTGTAATGATGTCTTTTTTCTTTTGAAAATACATTAGATGGGGGTGCCTGGGTGGCTCAGTGGGTTAAAGCCGCTGCCTTCGGCTCAGGTCATGATCCCAGGGTCCTGGGATCGAGTCCCACATCGGGCTCTGCTCAGCAGGGAGCCTGCTTCCCTTCCTCTCTCTCTCTGCCTGCCTCTCTGCCTACTTGTGATCTCTGTCTGTCAAATAAATAAATAAAATCTTAAAAAAAAGAAAAGAAAATACATTAGATGTATCTAATGATACATAACAAAGATAGGACTATCATTATATAATATATTACCTTTTTTATTCTTATCTTTAGCTGTGTGAACTTGAACAAGCTTCCTAAAAATATCCAAATGTTAAAATAGACATTTCATAATAGAAATCTCCTTTACAATCTATCATTGGACTTTGATAAAACCTATTACTTGTTGCATAACATGATATTATAAAATAAATGTGAGCATTTGAATTAAACACCTATTTGATCAATTTTTCTTTCTGATTTAACAATTGTTTTGCTTCTATAAAAACATCATAAAAGTGCAATGTTCACATATTGGGTAACTTCATAGAAAAATAAAACTTTTCTGTGATATTTAATTAAGTTTTTAATTAAAATTTTGATAAAGCTTCAAAATAGATTTGGTTGTAGAAAATACCAACCTTGTATCATTCTTACTCTCCATTCACTTTTAAAAGTAGTTTATTTTATTTATTATTTATTTATTGTGTTTGATCTTTTTGTTTGGTTTTTGTTTTTTTTAGTTTCCCTTTTTTTAAATCTTTACTTAAATTCAATTTAGTTAACATATCCTGTATTATTAGTTTCAGGGGTAAAAAAAATTAAAAAACAAGTGGTTTCCTTTATTTTTCTAGCCATTGACCCATGACAAATATATCTTCCTATGAGTTACTTATATTACTTATTGCAAGACTATATTATTGTATTTCATGTTATATATTATTTATTAGAAAGACATATTATTTATTATAAAGATGACTTGTTAGAAACTACTAGAAAGGCCAAATGAGGAACTAACTATTTCAGTTGGTAAAGTATACAACTCTTGATCTTAGAATTATAAGTTCAAGCCCCATGTTGAATGTAGAGATTACTTAAAAATAAAATCTTAAGAAAAAAAGAAGAAAGAAAATTGCAAAAGAGATTTCTGCAATTTGATTCTTACTCAGTCAAATAGTAATTTAAAAGTTGCTATATGGGGCACCTGGGTGGCTCAGTGGGTTAAAGCCTTTGCCTTCGGCTCAGGTCATGATCTCAGGGTCCTGGGATTGAGCCCCACATCAGGATCTCTGCTCAGCAGGGAGTCTGCTTCCCTCTCTCTCTCTCTCTGCCTGCCTTTCTGCCTACTTGTGATCTCTCTCTCTCTGTCAAATAAATAAAATCTTTAAAAAAAAATAAAAATAAAAGTTGCTATATGATTTGTATTTTCCTATTCTAAGTGAGAAAAAAAAAGCTGTTTCACTTGTCTCCGATGGCCTATTTTACTGATAAAAATCTGACATCTAAAATAGAAGATAAAAGAGAATGAAATAAAGTATATTTTCTCTGGGAAGTTATGTTAAAACATGGGGCTGGCTAGAGTTTTGGAAAAGACTCAAGACTGCTTCAATAAATCATTTAAGAAATGCCATGCTTACATGATACCAGAATAATCTGTTGAAATAGAAAGATACCATTCATACTTTCTAGATACAAATTGGTGGTCTACTGACAAAAATGGTGTTTCGATTCAATATTTTCTTGAAAATGTCCATCAAAAAAGATATGTTGCTAACAGTTGTTTAAGAATTAAAAATAAAAAAAAAACCTGTCTAGGAAAATAGTAAGTAAATATTTTTGTGTACATTCATCTAGATAAGAAGTTTGGATAATTTTTGTTTTGTTTTACTAAATTAAGTAATTTTTATGGACCTGAATAAGCACAATATTAGTAGCTCATAGTATCAGTAGGTCCTGAACTATTACAATTCATTTCTCACCATGGAGAAGACTACAGGATGACCAGGAGAGTATTCAATGATCAAGGTTAGTCCCAGGGTATCAAAACTAAGAGCCTATGTACAGAGACCCATGTTAGCATGAAACCTGAAAAGCAGATAAAGATACTTCGCTCAGATTTAGAAACATGTAACCATTTACATACAAAATGCAGAATTTATAAGAACTGTATCTTGAAACTGTAAAGTCACTGCTCATTTAACTTTTTCTTCGCATTTAGATAGAAGATAAATATGGGATACTTGAGAGCATTTAGTAGAGTTGGAATAAGCATTATTTCTTTGTCATGTCACATGAGAAAAAATGATTACCACATGTAATATGGAAGCATAATCTTCAGAGCAATATTATGTAGTAATTTTATAAAAATATTCTATTCTTAAATTCAGATTTTATAAAATTTGGATGGTAACATAAAATTTATGAAAAATAGTAGTCTTATCTACCATAGTTTCAAATTAAATTTTGGATGTTAAAAATTTGAAGAATATAAACTGTTCTACATTTTAAGGTTAGATTTTAAAAATACCACAGAACACATCTTCTGTTAGCAAGGATGCAGACATTTCAATCTCATAGATTGTTGGTACAAATATAATACAATTACTTTGGAAGTCTGTCTGGCACTTTCTTATGAAGTTTGACACACTTATCCTTACCACCAAACAGTTTCACTCCCAAGTATATACTTAAGTGGACTGAATATGTAATGAATACATATACACATGCACAATGTGTACAAAAGATGCTTATAGAAGTTTTATTGATAATAGCCCCAAACAGAAAATGACTCAAATGTCCATCAACAAGAGAATGGATAAATAAATTTTGACATATTCATAGAATAGAATATTACACACCCATAAAGAACACTCTACTGATACACACAATGACACATGTTAAGATGAAAAATACTACGTTGAGTCTGAAACAAAAGTCTGAAAACAAACACACACTATATGTTGTGTGATTTCATTCATGTGAAGTTTAGAATCTGGCAGAATTAATCAGTGTTGATAAAAATCCAGAGTGTTTAATAAGGGATTGACTTAAAATAGGCATGAAGTTATATACATGCAATATGTATCTTGAGCTGGTTGATGTTGATAAGCAGTGGTGTCCTGGCTTTCTGGGAAGCAGGAGTTTGGGGAAGTCCTGCTTTGCAGCACAGTCAAATGTCCACATTGTAAATACTGTCACCGTGGTCTATTTCAAATTACCAGTGTTTTATTAATGAAGCAAAACCAGTAAGAAATGTGCACAACAGCTCTTGTGAACCATGTGAGTGGGCTTTAGTATACTACTATTTGCAAGGATGTATATATTTTTTAAAAATTCATCAAGTTGCACACTGAAGGGAGTTGGGGGAAATTGGAGGGGGAGATGAACCATGAGAGACTATGGACTCTGAAAAACAATCTGAGGGTTTTGAAGGGTCAGGGGTTGGGAGGTTGGGTGAGCCTGGTGGTGGTATTATGGAGGGCACGTATTGCATGGAACACTGGGTGTGGTGCATAAGCAATGAATTCTGGTACACTGAAAAGAAATTTTAAAAAAAAGTTGTACACTGAAGATATACATATATATATATATATATTTTAAAGATTTTATTTATTTATTTGACAGACAGAGATCATAAGTAGGCAGAGAGCCAGGCAGGGTGGGGTGGGGGGTAAGCAGGCTCCCTGCTGAGCAGAGAGCCCAATGCAGGGCTCCATCCCAGGACCCTGGGATCATGACCCGAGCTGAAGGCAGAAGCTTTAACCCACTGAGCCACCCAGGCACCCCTACACTGAAGATATTTTAAAACACCAAAAGTAACATAAAAAGCAGAAGAACATGGTAAGTTTCTCTACCTCTTTTAGTAACTTGAAATGTAACTTGAAAGGGTTATTCATTAATAGTGACATATTTATTCATCAAAATGTATTTATGAAAAAAATAAGTTTGCTATGTTATGTTAAATGGATTATACAGATGAATAAAACTTGGTCATTATCCCCCACTGCAATTAGAGAAATAAAAGGTGCAATTAGATAAATTTAAAACAATACATCAGCAGTTGCAACATATATAAGAAATGTAAATTCAAAGTAATGCACACATACATACATACCACCAAGTACCTGGTGTTGCAACACATTTAGTAAAAGAAGAGTATTTTCCCCCTAATTTCTTGCTTTAAGTGAAAATCTATTCCCATGTTTATCTGGATGAAAGTGGCGTGACATTTTTGTAGCTCTCTGGTGATACATGACCAATATTCTTGCGCCTTCATGCACCCATGATCTTTATTTATCATTCTATAGATCTTCTTAAAGTGCCTGCCTTAATGCCATATGCTATGTTCACCAAGAACTTTCTCCCTGTGTACAATGGCCTTCTCCACCCCAAATCCTATCAACTCAGGAAGTGGTTTCAGCAACTATAAGAATGGAAGTTCGACTGAAGATTAACCTAATTTCTGTGACTTGCACCTCTAAAATAGCTTACCCACCCTCTTTTAACTGTCTTCTGCAGCATTATTAGCTAAAATTTCTATAACTTTGAACACTAGTGGCCAACTTCTTGATCATAAATTTCTATTTTTCCAATTTTTCCCTCACCTCATTCCTTATACCTGCTAAAATACCTTGGATTTTAAAAACTTTTCCAGCCCTTGGTCTTGTGCCTTATACTTTCTCGTGGGTTCGTTGTTCCATTTTAGTCTTTCCTTCCCCTCCTCCTCCTTTCTGTCTGGCTTCAGAGGTTGATTATTCAATTCTGTCATTATCTGGCCCTGGAATACACTGCATGTTAATACATATTGGTTGAATGAATAAATGAAGAACCTTAACGCTCATTACCAGCAATAAGTACACAGTGACTCTGCTAACAAAACGGTTTTAGAAAGAAACTATGACAATTTTAATAAACTGTAAGTTAAAGTTAGTCTATTTAACACATTGTGCTAAGGTGAGTAAATAAATCATTAGGGAAATTATAACTTGCCTCTATATATTATTCATCTAAATCATGACGGTTCATTCAACCTTAGAAAATAATCTTTAAAACTGATTGTCCTTTTTCTATTCTAAGTATTTGCAAGTTACGGTAGAAATTTAAAATCCTCAAGCTGAACTTCATTGTATTGTTTGATACTATATGCTATCTAGCTTTAAGTTGTCGGTGCCTGATCAGGCTCCACAAATCTTCTGTTAAACATTCAGGAAAGGTGGTTAAATTTCAATATCAATGGACAACAACAAAGCAAGTTACTGAAGAGACATCTTGTCAACAATTTTGTATTTCCTTTCTTGCTTTTTCTTAAACACCTAGTGCTGTAACATAATATATGAATAATTTTAATTCTAACATATGAATTCTTTATCCTAAAGTGATACAAAGATTTAAAATGCATTTGTGAGGTTCTGTGTTTCAGTGTCATTTATTTTGAAACTAAGTTCCTGTAGTGTTTAAAAGATAGGGATAACTCCTGAAACCCACATTTATGTGATTAGACACCTAGAGATATATGAAATATATTTATTTATTAAGGAAAATTAATATTTGTTAATCTAAGAAATATTAAAAAGGAATATTATAAATCTATCATTTATAATATTTTCTACTTTCTCAGAGCATCAAGTACAATAATTCCACTGTATAAAAAACTTTTTTTTTTTTTTTTTGGTAACAAAAGTTTATAGGGGTATAACAACAGGAAATAAAACTCCTCCACCTCAACAGCTAGTGAAACCTAGTGTATAGGAATTGATCCTTTTTCACCACGAAGTGACGCATCTGACATTAAGCTGAAGGTTTTGGTAAGAAATAATCAAGAAAAATCCATGTTGTACTTCCATAGGGGGTATCCAGGAGAATTCATTATAGATATTTTTTTAACGGTTTGTTCATTTTTGTTTTGTGTAAAATAGGACTTTTGTAATGACTGATAAAATGCATGTAGGCCACTTTTTGTGTATGTTACCTAGTCATCCTGAAGAGTACGTGATCAGTCATTTCAATTTTTTTGTATTTTTTGAATGAGAAAAAGATATAAATAAATAAGATACTAAATCAACCGCTTAAGAACATTCATGATTACTGGATTTTCTAAGTATAAATTTAAGCAGATTTATTTTTATATTAGAATAGAGAGAACTCAGTGATATTTTAGGATGGTCAAGAAATTTAACTTTGTTCAAATTGTGGTTTAAGAGAGAATTGCAGGGGCACCTGGGTGGTTCCATCAGTTAAGTGTCCTACTCTTGGTTTTGGCTCAGGTCATGATCTCAGGGTTTTGGAATCAAATTCTGCTTTGGGTTCCACATTCAGTGGGGAGTTTGCTTGAGGAATCCCCCTCTCTCTCCCTCTGTCCCTCCCCCTGGTTTGCCCTCTCTCTCAAATAAATAAATCTTAAGAAGAGAGATAAAGAGAATCACATATACTTTTTATATAGAGTCAGCATTTACTCTGCCAAATTTTGGAGCAATTCAGAGTCTATTTCACATGTCATGTGCTTTATATTTGAAAACTAATTCCAAAATATATTTATATGCATCTAATAGAATTGGATGAGATCAAAAGATTAGATTATCTGGTCTATCTTGACAACTGATCTGTTTTGGCACCAGAAATTGATTCTGCTTCTAACAGGCCTATTTAGTGAGCTGTTGGCACAAGTAATGACTTCACACCCAAAAATGCCAGGGCATAATGATATGAATACATTCAGCAAAATGTTAAAATGGTGCATTTGGTTAATGGCCAAGGAACTTATTTATGAACATTAACTAGGTGTGTCACTATAAAAATACAATTATTTTGTTTGTGGTTTACATAATTATAGATTATGTGGTATGTGGTATGTGGTTTACATAATTATAGAAACAAATTATTTCTATCACCAAATGGACTTTCACCTATAACAATTTCAATTAAAACCATGACTACAAAGTTTACCGTATATACTCAAAGAAAGTTTGTTTTGCCATCCTGAAATTATCATAGTACAATTTTATTCTACTTTTAAAAAATTTAATCTGTAACTCATGGGTTAAATGCCAAAAAGGGTTTTGTTTTTCTCTTGCTTTGTTTTAAATTTTAGTCTATGTGAATTGCTTAGTTCTGCAATATTCAGAAGGAAATCTCTGGGATACAGATTTTGTTAAAAGAGTTCCAGTATTTCCTGCATCTGTTGGGTGGAAATGGTACCCAATGCAGTTTTAACAACTATTTCAATTTTTAAAAATTAATTAATTAATTAAAAAAAAAAAACAAAACAGAGGTGGACAGAATCTAAGTTTAAAACAATGGGGGAAAATTCCTGGTTTTTTTTTTTTTTTTTTAAAGAACTGTGGTTTTTAAAGCTTCTATTTATTTATTTGACAGAGAGAAATCACAAGTAAGCAGAGAGGCAGGCAGAGAGAGAGGAGGAAGCAGGCTCCCCGCTGAGTAGAAAGCCCGACGCGGGGCTCGAACCCAGGACCTGGGATCATGACCCGAGCCAAAGGCAGCGGCTTAACCCACTGAGCCACCCAGGCGCCCCTCCTGGTTATTTTTAATGTTAAAAAATATGTTTTAAGGTGGGCACATATTGCATGGAGCACTGGGTGTGGTGCATAAACAATGAGTTTGGGAACACAAAAAAATTAAATTAAATTTAAAAAATATATATGTTTTAAGACTAGTTCCTGAAAAGGTTAAACTATTGTTTCTTATCCTATCTGAATTCTTTTAGTCCTTCAGTCCTTGAATTGAAAGTAACTTCAAGGAAGTAAGGTTTAATTTATGTTACATGTGCATTCACATGTAAATCTCTTAGTTTCTAGCAGTTTCAATTTCTGGGTATTATTAGTTTTTCTATTAGTCTATAAACCATAGTTAATTAAGGAAAATTTTACTTTACTACAACATATACTTCATTGTCATTCCAAATCACAATATTTAAAATGCCACTTAGAGTTAGGAATTAATTGTGGCCCATGGGTGGCTCAGAGGCTTAAGGGTCTGCCTTTAGCTCAGGTCAGGATCTGAGAGTCCTGGGATCCACCCCAGGTCATCTGTTGTCCTCAGGCTCCCTAATCAGTGGGGAGTCTGCTTCTCCTTTTGCCTCTCCCCTCCACTTTCTGTCTGCTGTTTGTCTTTGTCTTTCTGTTTGTCTATCTGTGTGCCTTTCTCTGTCTGCTCTGTCTGCTCTTTCTCTCTCTCAAATAAATGAATAAATACAATCTTAAAATAAAAGATCTTTTAAAAAAAGGAATTTATGCAGGTTCATACTTTTTTTTTTTTAAGATTTTATTTATTTATTTGACAGAGAGCACAAGTAAACAGAGCAGCAGGAAGAGGGAGAGAGAGAAGCAGGCTTTCTGCTAAGCAGGGAGCCTGATGTGGGACTCGATTCCAGGACTCTGGAATCATGCCCTGAGCTGAAGGCAGCTGCTTAACCAACTAAGCCACCCAGGCGCCCCTCATACGTATTTTTTAAACCCTTGAAAAACCATAACAGTGGGGGGCCTGGGTGGCTCAGTTTGGTAAACGACTGCTTTCAGCTCAGGTCATGATCCCAGGGTCCTGGGAATCAGAACCCCACATTGGGCGCTCTGCTCAGCAGGGAGCCTGCTTCTCCCCATCCTTCTGCAGCTCCCTCTTCTGTTTCCCTGCCTGTACTCTCCTGTTCTCTCTCTGTCAAATAAATAAATAAAATCTTAAAAAAAAAACAAAAAACAAAAAACTGTAACAGTAATAGAAAGAACACTCTTAATAGAGAGTCTGACTTTATTTTATATATTTGATCACTGACAGCTTTCAAGCCCATCTGTCTTCCCCTTCTTTTGTACAGTCTAGGCACACTGATCAGACAATTCACACATACTCCCTCTTTTGGTACCAGCAAGAAATTTAGATCTTGCAATCCTCCAGCTCAGGCTCTGGAATTTTTCCCCACTTCCAAAGGCTAACTTCTATAAATGGTCAGCTTACACTCTGTCTCACTCACCCCACCCAAACCTGCTTATGCCTGCCTTGTGCTGTTCAGGAGTCCTTCATTATACTGACCCATTGAAGGGACACCATACACTTTTATCTAGCTATCTAAAGGAGCACTTCTAGAGCCCTGGTGTGGCACAAAATAATTACAGATAAGATTTTAATCACATCCAACTTTCTCCAGGAACACGGGCATGGTATTACATTGATGACCTCAGCCCCCCATCTGGATTTATGTGCTCTATCCCCATGAAGACCTTAGCCCTGCAGGGGTATTAACTTTTCAACATATTATCAACTCCACAGCTGGATTTACTCCAGTGAGGACCTCAACTCAAAAGTTTGAATAGTTGGAGTTATTCTGGGTTGAATTATCCACAACCATAAGTCCCATTATAAAATTTCTGGAATCTATTTATGACTTCCTATATTCCCTTCTATTCTCCCATCTTCTTTCCTAATTCAGCCCCAAACTCTATGAAATACCCTTCCTCCTTCTTCCCTTTTCCCTTCTGTTCCTGACCTTTGCTTTCCTAGCCCCGCTTCCTGATGTACAATTACCAACCTTGAAAAGATAATAAAATCATTTTTGTGTAAGCCTCACTGAACCAACAAGCTCATAATCTTAAAGTATACTAAGTGTTGGGTATGTCCCTCTCTCAATTACCTGGCCAAACTACAGTCTTTAGAAGATCTTAAAGAAACTTTACAATAGCGCAATTCACCCCCTGTCAATCTGTTTCACTGGCCACATCTCTAGACCTAAGCCTGAATTGTCCTCCTGGTTCCAGGTGGGTGGCTCAGTCAGTTGAGCATCCAATGCTTGGCTTTGGCTCACATCATGATTTCATGGTCCTGGGATCAAGCTCCATGTAGGGCTCCATGGTCAACACAGAGTCTGCTTGAGATTCTCTCTTCCTCTGCCCCTCCCCCCCATTTGTGCACATGTTCTCTCTCTCTCTCTGAAATAAATAAAGTCTTTACAATAAAGTAAATAAATAAAATACTAATTACAACTATTCAGGATGGCCCCCTATGATATCCAAATCAAAAATACCTACTGGAATATATTAATTCTTGGTTATCCATGCAAAATGCAAAGCCTAAGATTTTAACCTCTAAGGATTAAAGGATTATTGGCATCGTTGACCTAAATACCCCTCAGTTTTATACTTACTGATTCCTCTACCTCAGACATCTCCTCTTTATTGACTTGCATCTTTTGAATTTTGGACTGAATGAAACCTTACTATTAAGCAGAACATAAAATGGCCTTCCACAATTGAGTGTGAACACATGTAACAGTGCTAACAGTTCACTAGACAGGGTGCTAGAAGGAGAATCAATTCCTGGTGCTGAAACAGTTAAATCAATGGTCAAAACATAGGTTTAGTCCAATCTTTTGAGCTCACCTCATTCTACCATGTAGTTTTGTTTTGTCATAGTTTGCCAGTCTCTTAGTTTTTGAATTCTGGCAACTGCAAAATAGTCCTTCTCTGCTTCTTCTTCTTTTCTTTCTTTTTTTTTTTAATAAATTTTATTTATTTATTTGACAGAGATCACAAGTAGGCAGAGAGGCAGGCAGAGAGAGAGGGGGAAGCAGGCTCCCTTTTGAGCACAGAGCCTGATGCAGGGATCGATCCCAGGACCCTGAGATCAGGACCTGAGCAAAAGGCAGAGGCTCAACCCACTGAGCCACCCAGGGGCCCCTGTCCTTTTCTGCTTCTTACACAAGATCTGAAAGCACTAGTTGTCAATCCCCTTCGTCAGTTTACTGTTTTAGCTTCCTGCTCATCTCCTGAAGTCTGACTTTTTCCCTTGGCTTTTAGCTTCATCTGCCTTTTCATACTTCTATGGATATTTCTCCCCTGTCTCCATGTTCTTACACAGGACATACTTGACACACTGCTTTCTTGTCTTGGACCTTTTTCTCTTTCAAAATCTCATGTTCTCTCAATAATCACTGAGATTTGTTACCTGCCTCTTTAACTTCTCTCTCTCAAATCTTGGCTGTCAGGAATAGAAAGTATAGCTTTCTCTGGTGGTATCAGAGTATGCAGGGGGCACCCGTTATTTATACCTGGCCAGCCGCCATTCACTGTTCTTTTCAAAAGTTCCCACTTTTCTATGAGAAAACACCTCCCCCCCAATTCCTAGTGCATGCAGTTTGGGAAGAGTTGGTCACACTTCCACATCTTGGAGGACTTATGAGTCAAGGGAAGTCCCTTGGGGCTAATAATCTTTAAAGGAAGGACTTTCGTGGTAGTATAGGAAAATAAGTAATTTCTTTTCTGTAGGTTTGCTGTAAGATTAGATATAAGCTTGAAAATTCCTTGCAATCACCACTTAGAAGGGAGTTCTTCCCTTATGTCTTCACATGGTGAGAAGGGAGATCTGGGCAGGATCTGTAGATTTGTAAATCATTATCAGGTGTGCTGCAGTGGAAGCCAAGGGAGTGAGCTCATTGAAAAACCATTTGCAGAGTGAGAAAACTTGCCAAATGGAACTTTGGGGAGAAGCCCAATACTTCATGGTTAGGTGGAAGAAGAAAAACCCATACAAGAAAAGAGAATGGCCAAAATAAGTTGGAGGAAAATTAGGAGCCATTGCTGAAATAAGGCAGAAGAATGTTTTGAGAAGATATGATCAGCCGAGTTAAAATCTGCAGAAGGGCCAAGTAAATTGGGACTGAACACTGAGTGGTCTTTGGTGATCTTGGCAAAAGATACTGAAATAAATCAAGGAGGGGATAGGGCTTGAGGAAATGGATACAGCTAGTACACCTACTCTTTCAGAAGCCTTTGACTCTGAAGGGAGAAAAAAGGTAAGGGAGCAGCTATAGACCAACAAAGGATCAAAGTGAGGTATTTTTGAAGATGAAAGAGATTAACATATGTTCATAAGTGATAGAAAAGGGGAGGGGAGAAGAGGGGGAGGGAGGGGAAAGAAAGAAAGTTAAGGAAGAGAGGGAAGAAGTGAAGAGAAGAAGAAAAAAATAGGGGGGAAATTTACTTTGTGGAATGAAGTCTCTGAAGATGGTGGCTGAAATAGATGTCGGAACATAGTTTAAAAGAAGATTCTCTATCCTCTCTATCCTCGTCTCTATCTTCTATCATCTCTACTCTGTATCACCTGTCCCTACCCTCCCCCAAGATTGGATTTATGACAAATGATATTTATTTTGTAATTACTTAAAGACACCTTAAATCTATATACACTAAATAGTTTGCCTTTTCTCTGAAAACCTACTTTCTCTCAGAATATTGCTTATCTTTATGGTACCATCATATACTTTGCATCTACTTTACCAAGTTAATAATCTCACATTCTTTCTTGAAATTCTGGTCTGACTTACCCACTAGCTCATTAATCAACATTTTTAGTTCAAGTTATTATTAGTATTTACTGAAAGTAATCATTTAAGAAGCATCAAGAGCCTCCGAAGCATCTCCACCCTCCTTTATATCTCTTCACAGCAATCCTTTCCCTACATTGCTACTAGAATAAAATATAAACAAAACAAAAGACAAAAAGCCCCTTACCAAGTTTACAGATCCTTCAGAATTTACTGTTACCTTAAGGATAAAATTCAACATACCTAATCTGAATAGTAGCTAAGTTTTATTTTGATTGTTTTCTTCTACCCAGTACGTCCTCCATGTAGGACTTCTTGTTTTTCTGAATTATTCCTTTCTCTGTGACTGCACAAAATTCCTTCTCTGCCTGGTTTTCATTTTCTACTTTCCTCATATACCTTTTTTTAAAAAGCCATTTTACTGAGGTATTACTGACATATTAAAAAACTGTAAATATTTAATGTTATAACTAGATGAGTTTGGGGATAAGTGTATATCCATGAAACCGTCACCACCATCAAGACTATATACATATCCAGCACCTCCAAAAGTTTCCTCCCACTCCCTTTAGCATTATGTTTATTTTTGTGGTAAGAACCACAAGATCTAGTCTTTTAGCAAATTTTATTACACAATACAGTATTGTTAGCTAAAGACACTCTACTTATACCATTATAGATCTACAGAACTTATTTATCTCATACAACTGAAACGTTATAGCTTTTAACCATCACCTCCCCATTGCTCCTCTTTGACAGCCCCTGTTTAATCACCTTTCTGTTTCTGTGAGCTTGACTATTTTATATTTCACATACAAGTGAAATCATATAGCTTTGTCTATGTCTTATTGTGCTAAGCATAATGCCATCCAAGTACATCCATGCTGTCACAAATAACAGGATTTTCTTCTTTTTAAGGCTGAGTATATTCCACTGTATGTATATACCACATCTTCTCTGTCCATTCACTGGTTGATAGACACTTAGATTGTTTGCATATTTTGGCTGTGGTGAATAATGTTCCAACGAACATGGTGCAGATCTCTCTTTAAGATCCTGATTTTATTTGCATATATGTCTAAAAGTGGGATTGGTGGATCATATGGTAGGTAAATCTATATTTTTTAAGAACATTCATACTGTTTTTCATAATGACTGCACCAATTTACATTACGCAAAACAGTGTACAAGGGTTACCCTTTTCTCCAGATCTTTACCAATATTTGTTATTTTTCTTTCTGATAATAGCCATTTTAACAAATGTGAAATCACATCTCATTGTGGTTTTGATTTGCATTTACTTGAGCACCTTTTAATGTACTTGTTAGGCATTTGTGTATATTCTTTGGAGAAATGTCTATTCAGGTATTTTGCCCATTTCTAATTGGATTTATTTGACATGGGATCTTTTTAATGTACTGTTGAATTAGGTTAGCTAATACTTTGTTCAGGATATTTGCTTCTATTTTAATCAGGAACATTGGACTGTAATCTATTTTCTTGTAATGTCCTTGTTTGATAATCTGGCCTCATAAAATATTTTTGAAAGTGTTTCCTCTTGTTCAGTATTTTGGAAGAGTTTGAGAAGGATAGGTATTAGATTCTTCTTTAAATGTTTGGTAGAATTCACCGGAAGCCATCTGATCTGGACTTCTGTTTATTGAAAGGTTTTGATTACTAATTCAGTCTCCTAATTAGTAATTGGTGTGTTCAGAGGTTGGTTGGTTGTTTGTTTTTATTCACAAGCCATTCTTGGTAGGTTGTATGTTTCTAAGGATTCATATATTTCTTCTAGGTTTTTAATTTGCTTGTGCTTAATTGTTCATTATAGTTTCTTATGATCCTTAGTGTTTCTGTGTTAACAGATGTATTGTCTCCTCTTTTATTTCTTATTTATTTAATAAGTCTTATCTCTTTTTTCCTTCACTAATCTAACTAAAGTTTTATTAATTTTATCTTCTAAAAAAAAACAGCTTTTAGTTTTGTTGATTTTTTCTATTGTCTTTTTTGTCTCTATTTTATTTATTTCCACTCTGATACTTGTTAATTATTTGACTCTGCTAACTTTGGGCTTAGCTTGTTTTTTCCTTTTCAGTTTCTTGAAATACAGTCTTGGGTTTTTTATCCAAGAATGTGCATTCTGCTGCTCTTGGATGGAATGTTCTATATAAGTCTGTTAAGTACATCTGGTCTAACATGTTAAGTCCATCTGGTCTAACATCATGGTCTACCATGTAGGTTGAGGCCAATACTTCCCTATTAATTTTCTATCTGGAGGATCTATCTATTGTTGAAAGTTAGGTACTGAAGTCCCTGCTATTATTATATTGCTATTTCTTCCTTCTGGTCTGTGAACATTTGCTTTATGTTTTTAAGTTCTCTGATGTTGGGTGGATAAATATTTATAATCATGACATCCTCTTGATGAATTTATCCCTTTATCATTAGATAATGACTTTCTTGTATCTAATTACAGTTTTTGGCTTGAAGTCTATTTTGTGTGATATAACTACCCCTACTTTCCTTTGGTTTCCATTTTAATGGAATATATTTTTTTATTCCTTCGCTTTCAATCTATGTGTCTTTAAAGCTGAAATGGAAAAAAAAAAGCTGAAATGAGTCTCTTGCAGGCAGCCATATAGTTGAAACTTTTTAAAAAAATTTATTCAGCCATTCTAGGTGTTTTGATTGGAGAATTTAGTATGTTTACATTAAGAGAAATTATTGAGAGGTATGGACTTACTACTGCCATTTTTAAAAAATTGTTGCTCTTGTAATTTCTTTGTTCCTTTTTTCTTTTCTTGCTATTTTCTTTGTGATTTGAGTAGTTGCTTTAGTATATGTGTTGATTCCCTTTCTTTTATCTTTTGTGTATATACTATATGTTTTTTGCTTTATGGTTATATGATGCTAACATAAAACATCTTACAACTTTTGACATTTTAATTATAATGTGTCTTGTTGTGGTTCTCTTTAGATTCTTCTTATTTGGTATTGTTTGGGCATCTTGGGCCTGGATGTCTATTTCTTTCTCCAAATGAGGGAAGTTTTCAGCCATTTCAGTTATTTCTTTGAATAAGATTTCCACCTTTTTTCTGTCTTTCTTCTCTTTCTGCACCTTATGTTTTGTGTATATATTTGATCTTTTTTTTTAAATATTTTATTTATTTATTTGACAGACAGAGATCACAAGTAGGCAGAGAGGCAGGCAGAGAGAGAGAGAAGGGGAAGCCGGCTCCCTGCTGCACAGAGAGCCCGATGTGGGGCTTGATCCCAGGACCTTGGGATCATGACCTGAGCTGAAGTCAGAGGCTTTAACCCACTGAGCCACCCAGGCGCCCCTGTGTATATATTTGATCTTTTGATGGTATCCCATGATTCCCATAGGCTATTTTCATTTCCTTATTCTTTTTTTCTCTTCTGATTTTATGAATTCCATTGCACTTAGTTTGAGTCTGCTGATCTTCAACTTCATGTAGCCTGCTGTGGAAGTCTTCTACTAAATTTTTCAGTTATTGTATTCTTAAGCTCTGTGATTTCTGTTTGTTACTTTTTTTTAAAGATTTTTATTTATTTATTTCACAGACAGACATCACAAGTAGGCAGAGAGGCAGGCAGAGAGAGAGAAGGAAGCAGGCTCCATGCAGAGCAGAGAGCCGGATGCGGGGCTCAATCCCAGGAGCCTGGGATCATGACCTGAGCTGAAGGCAGAGGCTTTAACCCACTGAGCCACCCAGGCGCACCTGTTTGGTACTTTTTAATATTCTCACTTTGTTCATGCATTCCTTTCCTGACCTTGGAGAACATCTTTCTGACTGTTATTTTGTTATTATTGAGTAAGCACTTACATATATCTGTTTCATCAAGATCTGTTTCTAGAAGTTTATTTTGTTCTTTTGTTTGGAATATATTCTCTTGTTTCTTCATTTTCCTTGACTCACTGTGTTGGTTTATGTGCATTCAATAAAACACTTTTCCCAGTCATGACAGATTGTTCTCAGGTAGGGCATGAATCTCATCTATTAGCCCAGCCTCAGCTCCTAGTTAGCTTTCAAAACTGATTGTTCAAGTCATGGTCTTTGTTTTTAGTAGCTCCCAATAGTTGAGGGTATGCTAAGCCCCATCACTGTCCTATAGGGGAGGATCACAGTCATTACCTAGATGGAGACTGATTAGAACCCAGATCCCAGAAGCAACTGGGAAAGTATCTAGTTAAACCACTTCCACAGAGTACCTGGGAGATAGGCATTTTGTCTGCTCTCTCTGCATTGAGCCCAGGCTTATGGCTACGGGCAATGGCTTATTTATTCCTCTGGTGGTGTTCTCATTCCTTAAAGTTTTTTGTGTTGATGAAAGACTTGCATTACTGTATTCTAATTTGAACATTAGTCACCTCCTCTAGGCTGTACTGACTGGATTTGGAAGAGAAAGATCTTTACTCACCAGCCTGGTTAGGAACCCTCAGGATTTCAGAACTTTTCTATAGTTGTACCTTCTCCACTCTTCTAATTCTCTTTTAGCCAAGGGGGTGGGGAGGGAGTCTTAGGATTGTGTGCAATCTCTCCATCCCTCAAAATCAGGTTGGTTGCTAAGAGCTTCCCATTTTCCCTAAGGCAGTGTTCTGAAGTTAAAGTTGTGCTCCTTCTGCCAATCTGGCAGTCAGACCAGTTGCTAAGATTTCAAACTGCTACTGAGTTCTACATCTCTCTGCAAAAGCTTGCATGTGCCATTTTCAGCACTGGGGGTAGGTGTTGGGTAACTGGGGGATTCTGTAGTTGTCCCGTGGAGTTTGTGTGTGAACCTCTTGTTGCAGTTCATGAGCCAGTTACCAGGATTCATGTCTGGCTGTTGAGATCCATGTGCCAGTTTTCTTTGAATCCATTCATGTTTTCCCTGATTGCTAGCTGTTGATAGTTGCCTCTGGACAATTCAGCAGTGCCAATCCCCTCAGTATTCTGGGTGGGATGGGATAGAAGCAGGCCTCCTGGACAGTGTCCTACAAAGTGAGGAAGCCAGGTGCTCACTTCACTCACTTTTCTTCTTGGGAGAATCACAGGCCAAGTGATTCTCAGCTATCTCAGCACCAATTTGCACCATTCTGAGGAACAGATGATGCGCGGAAAGTGAAACTGCTTTTCTTACCCTTTCAATGCATCCACCTAAGTACTGGAATCTCTCAGCCAGACTCTGGGCTCCCACAAAAGTATTCTTATGCGGATGGTTGTTCATATTGGTGTTTCTGTGAAGGAATGAGGACCAGAACTTCCTATTCTGCCTTCCTGGTAATGGCATTCCTCTCTCATATTTCTAAGCCCTCTTTATCCTTCAGGCTACTACTTCTTTGGCAAATTTTTGGGTAACATTTGGGATCTATGAACACTCATATCAACCTAAGACTTTTATTTTAATTTTTAAAACAGCATATATATGTATGTACTTTCTTGCATACTAGATGAGATTTTAAGCTTTTAAGCTCTTTGTCTTATATGTTTATATTCTCAGGATATATTGCAATTACAGACATATCTCAGATATATTGCAGTAACTGACATATGACATTTATGTTTGAATAAATGAAATAATGTTGCATGTTGGCTATATATAAAAATTTTAAACAGGCTTTTCTTTATATTTTATCTTTCTTTCCTCTTCCCAGATTTGTAGGATTTACATAATGTCTGTAAGGATTTTTATAATCAGCTTCTAAGTATCTGTTCAGCACCCCTCTTTTCTAGATTCTTCTCATTCTGCTTCATTTCTGTGTTCTTGTGTAATGCTTGTTGGAACTACCATGTGTTTATACAGTGTTGATGACTAGAAATAGTTGATTGGCTCTAGAGTGATCCAAAATAAAGTATGACACAACCAGATTTCTTTCCTGGAAACTTTTGGACCAAATCTGAAGGACTGAAGGAAAGAGGGTTTTTTCCTTTGTTTGTTTTTGGTGTCATTTTTTTTAAGAGAGGTGAAACTTCATGTTCTGTAGAAAATTAGGTATAAAGTAAGAGGCTACACACACACACACACACACACACACATTCACCCCAAAAGAGAAAGAAGTTGACATATACAGAAAGAGACAAGATTTTGAGAATGGTTTAAGGTGATATTTAGGGTCTTGACATTACTTGCTTGTAACATTCAGCTTTTACTCTAACTCTTAAGGCACTCATGCCCTTTTCTTACCCAATGGTTTCAGGTGGTTTTCCATCACTTGAAACTGAAGAATTTTGAATAGTGGTCTCTATTTAGGTGAGGAATATGAAAAGATAAATCTATCATATCCTTTAGATTTTGTGACATTATTTTGTGGTAACAAATAAATCTAAGTTTCACTAATTTATAACAATAAATATCTCTTTCACTTTTGTGTTATATGTGAATTAAACATCATTGAGGGTCTTATTCGTTTTTTGAACCAAACCAAAGAACAGACTTTGCTTAGGGTGCCATTCTCATGGCAGATGGGAAGACCAATTGTAGAACTATGAAATGACTTTTAAGCTTTTGCTATGCATGACTCATAATACTTCCCTCATATTTGATTTGCCCAATTAAGTCACATGGCCAAATCTTTTTCAGCATGATGCAAAGTATTTTCCTCCCACAGGGAGGTCTTGTAAGTCATATAACAATTGATATGATATATGATTTTTTCTTCATTGAGCCAATTCATCTTATTAAAATTTCACTTCTTCTCTTACCTGATCTTAGATACATATTAGAAGAAAAAAGAATGGGCCTACACTAAAGTCTTCCTAGATTTATTTCCATTCTTAAAATAGAGGTTGATTAAAAAAAAGAAGAAGAAAATAATTTAGAATTATTAAATCTAATAGGAGAAGAAATAAGTGAAATATTTCATGTAGTATGAGGGAAATACATTTTGAGTTATATTTGTTTATTCTATTCCCCCTTATACCTACTCAGTATCTTTCCTGTATGAGAGAATATACAAGAGCAGAAAAGCATGGTGTCATACTTACACATCCTTTACTCTGGAGGTAGACCACCTGGGTTGAAATTCTGGCTCTACTCTTTCCTAGCTATGTGATATTGGATTAGCTATTATTCATCTTTGTATCTGAATTTTAACTAAATAATAGTTCCCTTTATAGGATTATAGTGATTAAGCAACTAGAGACAAGAAAAAGAATTTAGAACAGTATAAGCATGGGTATAAATCTTTGTTATTGTTATTGTAAAGATGTAGATATCTTTTTAAAATCACATTCCCAGTACTTATCATAAATCCTGTATATAGCTAAAAATATTTATATATTGAATGGATGAAAGACTGAAAATAAATGATTATTTCATTGATATACTTTTATGCATGTGAGTACACACCAACATTATATATGTATGTAGATATATACATATATACATATAATTGTCTTATCTTCATATGAAAACACATTAAAGGAAATACATTTAAAATGTGGAGATAGTAAAAATCTTACATTTTTAAAACTACACAGTCATTAATTTTGCAAGATGTCAGAATTTGAAAAGACATTATCAGTGAAATGCTGTGGAGGTGTTCCTGTGTAATAGGGAGCAAAAGGAGAAAGGGATGGCATTTATACTTTTGCCCTGTCACTTTGGCTTTATGTCAGCTGCTTAAAAGATGGAACTGAAACGTGATTGGTTTCATAAGAGCTTTAAAAATGAAAGAGAAAAGTGGTTTCCTGCATATTAAAACAAATGTACAACAAATTCAAAACACTGAAGGAGAAAGAGGAACAGGAATAGTCATGTTTTATTATAAATACCAGTGTTGTATTTTTTTTTTAAGTTGACAACCAAGATGGCCAGACATTAGGCCATTGCTATGTGTATTGATGGTCCCCCATATTTAATAATATTTTCTAGTGTTAAGAAACCTCAACAGTGATAATCAGCTGGGAACTTCTACTAAAAAGAATCATAAAAGACAAGAGCTAAAAGAAACTCAGGTTGTCTGACTTTAGGTCCTGTGTTCTTTTTCTGTTCTATGATTGCTCCATCTGGCCCAGTCTGTTTTGTGGAGCCTGTTAAGTAAAGGAAATAAAACATTTACCAAATGTGTCATGTCATATTCAGTAATTTGAATATATATAAATTATTCATTTGAATGTAGAGAATCTTTTTCTTTTTTCATGTTTAAGACAGGGTAATTAAAAAATTGAAATGTAGTGCCTTCCCAAACCAATGTTGTTAATCAAAATAGTGAATAGAGATTTATTTAATAGACATTCACTCAACAGTTTATGATGAATGATTACCTAAAAAAAGATAATTTAAACAGATAATCACGTCAAAAAATGGGCAGAAGACATGAACACACACTTCTCCAAAGAAGACATACAAATGACTAACAGACCGATGAGAAAATGTTCATCATCATCAGTCATCAGAGAGATTCAAATCAATACCACATTTAGATACCCCCTTACATCAGTCAGAATGGCCAAAATCAACAAGACAGTAAAGTAGACAACGAGTGTTGGAGAGGATGTGGAGAAAGGGGAATCCTTTTACACTGTTGGTGGGAATGCAAGTTAGTGCAGCCACTTTGGAGAACAGTGTGGAGATTCCTCAAGAAATTAATAGAGCTTCCCTATTACCCTGCAATTGCACTACTGGGTGTTTACCCCAAAGATACAGATGTAGTGAAAAGAAGGGTCATCTGTACCCCAAAGATCATAGCTGCAATGGCCACAGTTGCCAAACTGTGGAAAGAATCAAGATGTCCTTCAAAGGACAAATGGATAAAGAAAATATGGTCCATATATACTATGGGGTATTATGCCTCCATCAGAAAGGATGAATCCCCAACTTTTGTATCAACATGGACGGGACTAGAGGAGATTATGCAGAGTGAAATAAGTCAAGCAGAGACAGTCAATTATCACATGGTTTCATTTACTTGTGGAGCATAAGGAATAACATGGAGGACATGGGGAGATGGAGAGGAGAAGTGAGTTGGGGGAAATTGGAGGGGGAGACGAATCATCAGAGACTGTGGACTCTGAGAAACAAACTGAGGGTTTTGGAGGGGAGGGGAGTGGGAGGTTGGATGAGCCTGGTGGGTATTAAGGAGGGTATTGCATGGAGCACTGGGTGTGGTGCATAAACAATGAATTTGGGAACACTGAAAAAAATTAAATTTAAATTAAATTGTAAAAAATGATTTTTTTCTTTTTAAATGATTATTTTAGTTTAATTTACATATGACACAGTGTCCAAATTTAAAGTATTTAGTTCAGTGAGCTCAGGGAAGCACCCATGTAGCCATCATAAACATGATATAGAATCTTTCTTTTATCCTAGATTGTTTTCCCATGCTGTTTCCAGTTAGTTTCTTCCCTCATTCCAAAGTCAACTGCTATTCTCATATGTTACTTTTGCTTGTTTTTGGACGTCATGGAATCTAAATCATGAAGTATGAACTCTTTCATTCTTGGATTTCTTTCATCGATGTAGTGTTTTTGAGGTTTTCCAAGTTATTGTATGTGTCAGTGTTTAAATTCCTTTTAATTACTGAGGAAGATTCTATTACACTGAGTGAATGCATTCCAATTCTTTTCTTCATTTTTCCATTGCTGGCTATTTGATTGTTTTGCTATTCATTAATTATTATGACTAAACTTTCTATGTTCTATTAGTTCTTTTTAGTTCTATTAGTATTTTTGTGGATTTATGTTTTCCATTTATTTAGTAGTGGAATTCATGGGTCAAAGGGGAAATATGTTTTTAACTTTATATTAAACTGCCTTTTCTTTTTCTGTAAAGTGAGACATTCATACAGACCATGTATGCAAATTCTGATGGCTCCACATTTTCCCTTTAACAATATTGTCAATCTTTGAAATTTTAACCATTATAATAGATTTGAAATGGTATCCCATTTTGTTTTTTATTAGCATTTCTCTGGTTACTAATGATGTTGATCATCTTTACAAATGCTTATGTTGAGATCTTTTCACCTTTATTTAGGTACCTAAAATCCATCTCAGATTATTTTTATATACAAGATAGAGGTCAAGACATTTGTTGGTTCTTTGGTTGGTTGGTTGGTTTTGTTGCCTCTCCCCCCACCATGTTTTCTGCTACTTTAGTTTTTTCTTTTTTTTTTTTTTTTTATTATGTTCAATTAACCAGCATATAGTACATCATTAGTTTTTTATATAGTGTTCAACAACTTGTTAGTTGTATATATCACCCAGTGCTCATTACCACATGTGTCCTCCTTAATACCCATCACCTGGTTACCCCATCCCCCCTCCCTTCTGTAACCCCAATGCTCATAAAGGCAACGTCTGCAATAGCCAAACTGTGGAAGGAGCTGAGATGCCGTTCAACAGATGAGTGGATAAAGAAGATGTGGTTCATATACACAATGAAATATTACTCAACCATCAGACAGGATGAATACCCACCATGTTCATCGACATGAATGGAACTGGAGGGGGATTATGCTAAGTGAAATAAGTCAAGCAGAGAAAGGGAATTATTATATGGTTTCACACATATGTGGAACACAAGGAATAGCACAGAAGATCACAGGGGAAGGAGGGAAAACTGGGAAGAACTCAGAGGCTTCCTACAGAATGGCCTCGCCGGAGCAGCCTTGTCTGAGGAGCAGCCTCGCCAGAGCAGCCTTGTCAGAGTGGCGTCATGGGGAGCAGAGTCTGTGTCATCAGTGTTGTCCTCCTCATCATCGTTGCTGTCGTCATTGTCTCTTCGTCATTGGGAGCGGCTTCCTCCAGAGTGGCCTCTTCTTGGGAGCGACTCCAACTGGGGAGTGGCCTCGTCGGTGAGCGGCCTCGTCGGGAGTGGTGGCCTCCTCTGGGGAGCAGCCTTGTCAGAGTGGCATCATGGAGAGCAGAATCTGTGTCATCGGTGTTGTCCTCCCTGTCATCGTTGCTGTCGTCATTGCTTCTTCGTCATTGGGAGCGGCCTCGTCCTGGGAGCGGCTTCCTCCAGAGTGGCCTCTTCTTGAGAGCGGCCCTGTCCGGGGATCGACCTCACCAGCAGCGGCCTTCTTGGGAGTGGCCTCTTCTTGGGAGCGGCTCCGACCGGGGAGTGGCCTCATCTGCGGAGCAGCCTCATCCGGAGCGGCTTCTTGGGAGTGATCTTGTCGGAATCATCGTCGTCGTCTTTTCGTAAGAGACAGCCCTGACCGGTCAGTTTGATTTTTGATGCTTTGCGTGAAATAAAGCTTTGTTTGATTTTCACTTTAAAAAAAAAAAGAAAAAAAAGAAATCAGAGACGGAGACAAACCATGAGAGACTCTGGACTCTGGGAACCAAACTGATGGTTTTGTTTTTAAATGTATGAATATCCAATTGTTCCAGCACCATATGTTGCAAAGTTTGTCCTTTCTTCATTGAATTATATTGGCATATACGTAAAAATATGTAATTGGTCATGCATATATGAGATCATTTTTTTAGATACTTTTCATCTATTGATCTATTTGTCTATTTGCAGGCAAATACTACATCATTGTAATTATTGTGGTTTTATGATAATCTTTAAAATAGGTAATATAGTTTCACTAAATTTGTTATATTGTTTAAGATTGTTTTGAGTATTTTAAGCCCTTTGTTTTTCCATAACTTTTAGAATAATCTTGTCAATTTCTACTGAGATTTTTTGAATGGGATGACATTGAATCTATACACAAATTTATATGGAATTGACATCTTATTAATGAGTCTTCCAATCAATGAACATGATATATCTTCTTTAGTCTTTCTCTATAATGTTGAAGATTTTTAATATGAGATCCTGGACATAGATGTTAAGTGTATTTCTGATTATATATCATTCTTTTAAATTAATATTTATCTTTTAAGTAGGCTTCACACCCAGCATGAAGCTCATCATGGGGCTTGAGCCAATGACCCTGAGATCAAGACCTGAGTGGAGATCAAGAGTCAGACACTTAACCAACTGAACCACCCAAGTGCCCCGGTCATGTTTTTTGTTACTCTAAATGGTATTGTTTCTTAACTTTGTTTCCAACTGCTTTTGCCGGTATAAAGAAATTAAATTGATTTCACATATTGATTATCTATTTAAATCTAGCTCAAATAACATTTTATTTCTAGAAGGTTCTATATGATTTATCACATATGAATGGTAGTGTAATTACCACCACAATCAAGTACCTCTTCCTACTTCTTTATTTAGATAGCTATACCTGTCCTTCATCCACCCCTAATTCCTGGCAACTAGTCTACTTTGTATCTGTATAACTTGGAAAATGTTATATAAATGAAATCATAGTATGTGACATTTTGACATATTTTTGACTCAGGGTAATGCCTTTGAGATCTATCTAAGTTGTTGTCTCTTTAAATAGTCCTGGAGCTCCTGGGTGGAACAGCTGGTTAAGTGTCCAGCTCTTAGTTTCAGATCAGGATGTGATCTCAGGGTGGTGAGATCAAGCCCCACATTGGCTCGATGCTGAGTGTAAAGCCTGCTTTAGATTTTTCCTCTGCCCCTTCCATTTGTTCTTGCTCTTTCTCAATCTCTCTCTCTCTCTCAAATAAATTTAAAAAAAAATCTTTAAAATAAATAAATAAATAAATAATCCTTTAGGGGTTTTGTTTGTTTATTTGTTTGTTTGTTTTTATTGTTTAGTAGTATTTCATGTTATAAATATAACATTTGGTTTAACCATTACCTATTGGGAAAGATTTTGGGTATTTCCAATTTTCTTTTTCTATTACAAATAAAGCTGCTATGAACATTAATATACAGGTTTTTGTTTGAATAAAAATTTTTATTTATCTGGAGAAGATGCCCAACAGTATGATTTTTAAAAAATATTTATTTATTTTTCTTGGTAGGGAGGGGCAAAAGGAGAGGCAGAGAGAGAGAGAGAGAGAGAGAGAGGGTAAAAGTCCTAAGCAGACTCCATGATGAGCACAGAACCAAGGCGGGGCCAATCCCACTAACATGAGATCACAACCTGAGTGGAAACCAAGAGTTGTCACTCAACCTACTGTTCCATTCAGGTGCCCCCAGCAGTATGATTCTTGAGTCATACAATAAGTGTTTAATTTTTCAAAGAAACAAACTATTTTTCAGAATGACTCTACCATTTTACATTCTCACTAAGCAAGTATGAAAATTCAAAGTATGCATATTTGCCAGCATTTTATGTAGTCACTATTTTGCTATTTTAGTTGTCTAAAATATTTCAAGATATCTCATCACAGTTTTAATTTGCATTACCCTAGTCACTTTTGATGTTTAAGATATTTTCATGTTTTTCCCACCATCCAATATATCCTCTTTGATGAAATGTCTCCTCATGTCCTTCACCTATTTCCCAATTGGATTGTTTGCTTTTCACAGCTGAACTTGAGAGTCCTTTATAAATTCTGGATACAAATCCTTTGCTAAATATGCTGTTTTCAGATATTTGCTCATGCCCACCACCAGTATTTTCATCTTCTTAACAGGGTCCTTTGCAGAATAAAAGTCTTAATTTTAATGAAGCTTAATTCATTGGATTTTTTTTTCTTCTTTTATGAATGATGCTTTTGGTTATATCTGAAAACTCTTCACCAAACTCTAGTTTTTATAGATTTTCACTTTTATTTCCTGTATAAGTTTTAGAGTTTTACATTTTACACTTAAATCAGTGATCTATTTCTAGCTAAAGTTGTATATGGTGTGAGGTTTAGATGGAGATGATGATGATGGTGATTGCCGATGGTATATGAGGCAAAGACTATTTTTCCTTCATTGAATTGCATTTTCACTTTTAGAAAAAAATAAGATGTATGAATGTATACTTGTGTACTTTTATTTCTGGATTTCTATTCTGTTGCATTGATGTATATGTTTATTGCTCTGGTAACACCACAGTCTAAGACTATACAAAATCTTAAATTGGGACAGAGAGTTTCTTGCTATTTTATTATTCTTTTCCTCAGAAGAAATCCATTATAGTTCCTTTGTCTTTCCTTAAAATTTTAGGATCTTGTCTAGAACTATAAAGTATTTTGCTGGGATTTTGACAGATATTGCCTTGAACTTATAACGGTTTAAGAGATTTGACATTTTTAGAATGTTGTATTACAATCCATGAACATGATATGTGTTTTCATGCCATTTGTTCTTCTTTGATTTTTTAATCAGTGTTTTGTAATTTTCAGCATGCAAATCCTATACATGTTTAGTTGTTTTTTACCTATTTATTATTTAGTTTACTTTGTTTTTTTAGAAAACATCTAAATATTTCATTTCTTGAATGATTGTACATGGTATTATATTTAAAAAATTATTTAACTCCGGGGACAGACAGAGAGAGAGGGAGAGAAAGTGTTAAGCCACTCTGTGCTGAGCACAGAGCCTGACATGGGGTTCAATGTCACAACCCTGAGATTAGGATATGAGCAATACCAAGAGTCAGATGCTTAACCATCTGTGCCACTCTGGTGCCCCATCAAATGGTATTTCATTTTAAATTTTGATTTCCATATGTTCACTGGTCATTTGTAGAATTTTTCTTATTAATGTTGATATTATATTCTGTGACCTTAATGAAATTAAATATTAGTTTTAGGAGTGTTTTTGTAGATTCCTTGGGATTTTCTATATAATCATGCCATCTGCAATAAAGACAGTTAATTTCTTCTTTTATGATCATCATGTGTTTTATTCCCTTTTTGCCTTCTAGCATGGTCTGAAATTCCTAGTACTATGTTGAATAATAGAAAGCATTCTTGTATTGTTCCAGATATTAGGTGAAAATAATTCAGTTTTTTACTAATATAAATGATATTAGATGTAGGTTTTTGTTGTTGAGGAAGTATCCTTCTAATTTCTGATTTGCTGAGAGCATCTATCATGAATAGGTGTTGAATTTTATCAAATGATTTCTTGCATCAATTGGTATGATCATGTGATTTTTTTTTTTCCTTTAACCTGTTAACGTGGTAATTTGCATTGAACCATCTTTTCTTTCCTAGAATAAATCTTCCTTGGTCATAATGTATAATTCTTTTATATACACTGCTCAAATTTATTTGCCATCATTTGGCTAGGGAATTTCAGTCTATACTTGTGAGGGATATTGGCCTGTATTTGTCTTCTTTTTCTCCTTCTTCTTCTTCTTCTTCTTCTTCTTCTTCTTCTTCTTCTTCTTCTTCTTCCTCTTCTTCTGTACTGACCATTTTTTTTTTTTTTGGTATTAGAGTAATGATAGCTTTATAAAATGAATTAGGAAGTATGCCTTTTTCCATTTTTGCAAGAGATTGTGTAGATTGGTGTTTTTCTTTAAACATTTGGGTAGAATTCTCCGGTGAACTCATATAGACCTTGAAATTACTGTTCGAAGAGTTTTAAATTTTTGAATTTATTTCCCTAAAATTTTTAGAGCAACAAATGCCTGGACCACCAGATACTGTAGTTTTTAAAGAACCTCATAGTTCTGGAAGATATATTTTTCTTCCAGAAAGGGCATGGTAATGAATAAGAAACCCTGACTCTGGTATTGTATTACTTTTCCCACTGCATATCTATCATTTTGTTATTCTTCTACAGTAATAATGTCCAAACAATTTTTTTTTTTTTTGTAAGAAGCCCAGGGTTGAAAACAGAAAAAAAAAGTGTCATAATTGGGAGAGTTTTGTGTTTGCTACTGAGGTGTCTCTGAAATGAACAGGGCTCTGTGGGACACAGTTATCAGTAACTCTGGTCTAAGGAAATAAAACCCTGGAGTGTGAATCAGCAGGCATGAACTCTAGGATCGTCTCTGCCACAAAATTTCTGTGTAACCTCAGTTAAGTCTCTTCACTTCTCTAAGACACATGATACACATGAAATTATATGCAATATTTTGTACCTAAAAACATTAAGCAACATGGAACTAGAAAACACTCTCTGTTCCATTGTAGTTATAAAAATGTGTGATTCTGTATTTATTGCTTTATAAACATGATAAAGTCTTTGAATAGTATGGCTTGTGTTTTCAAAATTTTATGATTTTAACTTGCTTTTATTCACATTTTATTTGATCCTGGTATTAGTCTGATAACATGGTAGGATAATTCTTTTTTGTATCCATTCTCTAAGGAGGAAAGAGTGAGTATGAATTGTCCATGGTAGAGGCATCTATAGAGAAGCTGATGAACACTTCATTCTGCTACCCCCATGTATACCATATAAGAAAATTTTGAGAGTCATCCTGAAGTTATTTTTATGCTGAAGCAATCTGCAGCAGTTGTGTTATATAGTGTCATATAAAGTCAACTTAAATTCTAAGCCTATTATCCCATGTAGGAAGGTAGAAGATATTCTATTAAATTAATCTTCAAGTTAAAGTTAACACCACTCTACCACCTAGAATGTAGGTAAAACCAAAAGGGGGGAATCTAAAATCTTGTATTAGCAACTTCTGGATTATTGTAAAGAATATGATTTTTTTAAATTTTATTTTATTTTATTGGAAAATATTTTATCATTTTTATGCTACAAATACAAATCTTATACTTTCTAAATTTCTAGCCATGTGGCTTCTAAAACCTCAAAGAGCATTGCCTCTTAGAATAATGACCTCTTAAAGTGTATATATATATATATATTTTTTTTTTTCAGTGCGCTGATCTCACTGTTTCTGGAAAGAATTAAATCTACTCTTCAAAGTTCTCAAAAAGGAAAGCTCTATAACCTGAAAATACTAACATTTTATACAAGATTCCTAGAAGTTGTTTATGGAAAGAATTTTGCTGTCAAGAATATTCTTTCTCTCTCCTTAAAATTTCAACTTAAACCTATATCCTGCTAGGTGGACTTTAATAGGAACTCAAAAATATAAATTCAGATTTATAAAAGACACTACTCAGAAGAAGTACTCTGTGAAGTGACTCAAAGGAGTAAAGTTACTGAATATAGCAAATGGTTTTAAAGGGCTCTTCCTTTTCTTCTCCAGAAAATATCTATACCCCTTTAATTAGAGGTTAACAGAGAAGGTTAATAACTGTCTTTACAATGACAGCCTGAAAAAAAAATCAATGGCATATTAAGGACAACTACTTTGATTTTGCACATATAGTTTTTGAGATAGTATGCATCTTCTAATATTATGTACATATTTCTGATAAAGCTATTATATTACTCCTGCTTTAAAATAAATTGAGTCTACTTTTGTTTGTGTCCATATTTTTCTGGAGTATTGTGAACCAAGGTAACTATGTTTCAGAGATAAGTTTCAAGATAATCAAATTTGAATTTATACTGTTGTCCCATAAAGAGAAACTTTCATAGTTCACAGAATCGGTTTCTTTGAGCTTCATTGTTAATAAAGAAAATGTAGAGAGAGTTGTCTTTAAGCTAAAAAAAAAAAAAATCCCATGCTTCAACTGACATCTGGTAAGTAGGAAACTCATCTGCCCTTTGAGCGCTGGTATCTGAGCTTCTGAAAGTAGAGGCTGCAGTGGGTCCAAATCTTATAAAATTCTCTAGACCTTATGAAGTATTCAGAAATCCATCACAGTGGAACTATTGTTGTTGATGTTACTCAAAAGATTCACTAAATATGCATGCCAATATTTGTGGGAAAAGTTAGTGATCTTCTATTTCAGAAGAAACAGGAAGACAATTTCTCCAAGTTGATATAAAGGAAAACTACCCAAAGTTTTTATTTATTTTTGTTGTAAAGCACATAACATAGAACTTACAATCTTAACCATTTTTAAGTGTACAGTTAAGTATCATTAAATATCTTCACATAGTTGCAAAATAGAATTCTGGGACTTTTTCAGAGTACAAATTTGAAATTCTATATCCATTAAACAACGCCTCCCCTTCCCCTTTCCCTTTCCCTGAGCTCCAGTACCTTTCGTTCTACTTTCTGTTTATATAAATTTGATTACTTTAGATACTTGATACAAGTGAAATCATACAACATTCGTCTTTTCATGACTGGCTTATTTCACTTAATATAATGTCTTCAAGGTTCATCCAAATTGTAGCCTGTAACAGGATTTTCTTTCTTTTTAAGGCTGAATTTTATATATATATATATATATATATATATATATATATATATATATATATAATGTTGTATCATATATATCTCATATATATGATGACATTTTGTTTATTCATTCATCTGCCAATAGACATTTAAGCTGTTTCTACCTCTTGGCTGTTTTGAGTAGTGGTGCTCCAAAGCTTTTATTTATTTTCTGATTTAATCTTATTGTTTGGCTTACACCAAACCAAGTAAGAAGAACATATTTAGTTAGGAGTTGGGAATTCTGATTTGCTCTAGAACTAACCAAGATAGTATGTTTAAATGAATTTTAATAAGTGAGTCAGTTTCAATTTCTTCAAGAGTAAAATCAAGGGGCGCCTGGGTGGCTCAGTGGGTTAAGCCGCTGCCTTCGGCTCAGGTCATGATCTCAGGGTCCTGGGATCGAGTCCCGCATCGGGCTCTCTGCTCGGCAAGGAGCCTGCTTCTCTCTCTCTCTCTCTGCCTGCCTCTCTGTCTACTTGTGATCTCTCTCTGTCAAATAAATAAATAAAATCTTAAAAAAAAAAGAGTAAAATCAAAAAGGGCAACATACTCTAGGAGAGAATATGGGAATAGGAAGTGGGAATGGAAAATGGGAACTCAGCCGAGATGGGTGATGAGAAGCAGGATTAATTTGCCTGTCTCAAACACATTCAGGTATAAGAGATGGTCCATGAAAGTTAGGGATTTGGAAAAAGGGCCTTTACTTAAAGTGGAGGACTTTGAGTTGCTATACCATTAATGAAATGGTGGACAAAAATAAGTCTAGATACCTGTATAGGAAGATAATAAGGAAGGCCTTGCTCTGATTAGACAAAGAAAAGTATTCTCAGGTAATTTCTAACTTTTTACTTCTTATAGGAGTTTGATGTTTGAATTTATACAACTAAGCTAAGAAAATAACAAAATAGTTTCAGCCACACTAAATATTGGCATAGATATAGAAGAAATGGAGTTCTCAAACACTGCTAGTAGGAATATAAAATTGTACAATTGCTATGGGAAACAGTTTGACCATTTTGTAAAAAGCTAAGCAAACACCTGTCATATGGCCCAGGCATTCCATTCCTAGGTATTTATCCGAACAATTAAACATATGTTCACATAAAGGGTTGTGCATAAATGTTCACAGCAGATTTTTGTGTAGTAGCTTCAACTGAGGACAATCCAAATATCCATCAACAAATGAATGTATAAGTAAGTTGTGGTATATCTATGCAATGGAATACCACCCAAATAAAAAGCAGTAAACTATTGATGCCTTACAATACTTGAATGAATACCAAATTTTGAAATTTTTGGCATCAAAGTATCAAAATTATTATGCTGATGAAAGAAGCTAGACAAAAAAATGTACATGCTATATGATTCCATGTATATAGAATTCTAGAAAATGCAAACTAATAGAGTGATAAGAAGCAGATCACCGACTGCCTGGAAAAGGAATAGAAGGAGAAATGGGATACAAAGTGGCACAATGAAACTGGGCTGACAAAAATGTTTATTTGTATTGTAGTAAAGGGTTCCCAGATATAGATGTATGGTAAACTGGATACAACTGTATACCTTAACACTGGACATTTAAAATAGGTTACATTCATTTAAAAAATTGTTAATGGAAGAATTACTACAAAAACTGACTAAATACTTGTTGCATAAAACTTGAAAAGGTCATTTTAAGTGTCATAGGGAAAAACAAATATCATTAATAGACTAATTGCTTTGATAAAAAGGTAATAAAGGATGTATTGAGGTATTACTCCTGTAAAATATCAACATTTATCATTAATCTCTCTTAGAGCACTTACTAAAAATATTACAGAGCTTGACAAATAAACTAATGTAACAGAGTCCTGAAACACACCTGGAAATATATGGAAAAGATGTGTCTCAGAAATGGAATTATGTATTAATGGAAAAAGAAGATCTATTTTTTGGAAGATGTATTTAATGAATATACACAAAATAATTTTCAGACAGATCAGAGAACAAAATACAAATCTTCATAACTTTTACAAACAAATATAAAGACATATAATAATGGCCCCAAGTGAGAAAATTTTCTTAAAGAGATATTAAAGGCATATATCAGAAAACAAATAGAAGTACATTAGGTTTTCTGGTTCCATACAAATTTTAGGATTGTTTGCTCCAGCTCTTTGAAAAATGCCAGTGGAATTTTGATCAAAATGGCATTGAAAGTATAAATTGCTTAGGCAGTATAGATATTTTAACAACGTTTATTCTTCTGATCCATGAGCATGGAATGGTCTTCCATCTTTTTGTGTCTTCTTCAGCTTCTTTCACGAGTGTTCTGTAGTTCCTTGAGTACAGATCCTTAACCTCTATGATTAGGTTTATTCCCAGGTATCTTATGGTTCTTGGTTGCTATAGTAAATTGAATCATTTCTCTAATTTCCATTTCTGTATTTTCATTGTTAGTGTATAAGAAAGCAACTGATTTCTGTACACTGATTTTTTATCCAGCCACATTACTGAATTGCTATATGAGTTCTAGTAGTTTGGGGGTATGGAACCACAAGAGACCCCAAATTGCTAAGGAAATGTTGAAAAAGGAAAATAAATGTGGGGCCATCACGTTGCCTGATTTCAAGCTTTACTACAAAGCTATGATCGCCAAGACAGCATGGTACTGTCATAAAAACAGATACATAGACCAGGTGAACAGAGTAGAGAGCCCAGATATGAACCCGCAACTCTACAGTCAAATAATCTTTGATAAAGCAGAAAAAAATATCCAGGTTGGGGGGGGGGGGAACAGTCTCTTCAATAAATGATGCTGGAAAATTGGACAGCTATGTGTAGAAGAATGAAACTCAACCATTCTCTTACACCATACACAAAGATAAACTTGAAATGGATGAAAGACCTCAACGTGAGGCAGGAATCCATCAGAACCCTAGAGGAGAACATAGGCAGTAACCTCTTTGACATTGGCCACAGCAACTTCTTTCAAGATATGTCTCCAAAAGCAAAGGAAACAAAAGTGAAAATGAACTTCTGGGACTTAATCAAGATCAAAAGTTTCTGCACAGCAAAGGAAACAGTCAACAAAACAAAAAGGTAACCCACAGAATGGGAGAAGATATTTGCAAATGACAGTATAGACAAAGGGCTGATATCCAGGATCTATAAAGAACCCCTCAAACTCAACACACCCAAAACAGATAATAACATCAAAAAATGGGCAGAAGACATGAACACACACTTCTCCAAAGAAGACATACAAATGGCTAACAGACACATGAAAAAATGTTCATCATTAGCCATCAGGGAGATTCAAATCAAAACCACATTGAGATATCACCTTACACCAGTTAGAATGACAAAAATTAAGAAGACAGTAAACACCATGTGTTGGAGAGGATGTGGAGAAAGGGGAACCCTCTTACACTGTTGGTGGGAATGCAAGTTGGTGCAGCCATTTTGGAAAACAGTGTGGAGATTCCTTAAGAAATTAAAAATAGAGCTTCCCTATGAACCTGCAATTGCACTATTGGGTGTTTACCCCAAAGATACAGATGTAGTGAGAAGAAGGGCCATCTGTACCCCAATGATCATAACTGCAATGGCCACAGTTGCCAAACTGTGGAAAGAAGCAAGATGTCCTTCAAAGGACAAATGGATAAAGAAAATATGGTCCATATATACTATGGAGTATTATGCCTCCATCAGAAAGGATGAATACCCAACTTTTGTATCAACATGGGCAGGACTAGAAAAGATTATGCTGAGTGAAATAAGTCAAGCAGAGAGAGTCAGTTACCATATGGTTTTGCTTATTTGTGCAGCATAAGGAATAACATGGAGGACATGGGGAAATGGAGAGGAGAATTGTGTTGGGGGAAATTGGAGGGGGAGATGCACCATGAGAGACTGTGAACTCTGAGAAACAAACTGAGGGTTTGGAAGGGGTGGGGGGTGGGAGGTTGGGTGAGCCTGGTGGTGGGTATTATGGAGGGCAGGTGTTGCATGGAGCACTGGGTGTGGTGCATACACAATGAATTCTGGAACACTGTAAAGAAATTTTTTTAAAAAAGTACATTAAGTTTTAAATATCCTGTTTAACAAAAGATATTATAAACACATTGGGAGGAGATATTGAAGATACATGTCTCATATATATTTATATATCCCACACATATATATCATATATATCCCACATATATCCTATATATACCACCTATATATGTCATATATAATATATATATACTTATTATATGTATATCCCACAAAGAATTAGGACCCATAAAATATGAAGAACTTTTACAAATGAATAAGAAAAAAAGGAAAAAAAACTGAATGAAAAAGAAGTAGAGATATGATCAGTTTATAGAGGAAGCAGCCTAATGGCCAATAATTGTAAAAAGGTATTTACTTTTATTAGCAATCATAAAAATGCAAGTTAACATGAAAATTATATACATCACACTGAAATATTTAAACATATGACAAACTGAATGTTGGCAAAGAATTCTCATACTCTTCTAGGGAGAGTATAAATTGGTACAACCATTTTGGAGGGCAACAGGACAACATTCAGTAAATTATAAGATTTGTATACCTTAAAATCCAGAAATTCAATTTCTTGGCTTATATACTATATCAACTCTTAAACATATACCTAGTAAACCATATACATATTTTCTTTTCAGCTTTAGCTTTGTTTGTAATGTCAAAGTCAGAAATATCCTAAATATCTAGCTATAGAATAAATCAATGAAATGTGGCATTTTCATTGTCATTGCAAAAAAACCCAGAAAATTAATCAGTAAGCTTAAAAGTTATAAAACATAGGCCCATTAAAAATAGCAATTCACAATAATAATAATATAATATAATAATATAATATAATATAAATAATATAATAATAAAATAATATATATTTTAATGTCTAATAGGTTTGTGGTAAAAATGTAAGATAAAAATACTCTTGGAGATGATTAACATTAAAATCACTATGATAATTATATCTAAAGACAAGACAGTGGGCAAATGCCTCAAAGAGGGAGAGAGATTTTCAAATGTATATTTTTTGTTGTTTGACTTCTTAAGAAAAAATTTACAATATTTCAATCCAATACAGCATAAAGTTCAGATTGATCAACAACAAGGGAGTGGGTAAGAAAGTAACAGACTGTATGACAGTGAGATTTAAACATATTCAATTTTTTCATCACTCTCTCCCATATCCATGTGGCTTGTTACTTGACATTGTAAAAAGAAAATAAACAGTGAAGGAAAGTTAGGAAGTTATGGTTTAAGGATATGATGGCTTTCTTTTGAACATGCTGATAAATTACTAGAAAAATCCATGCAGACCTAGGTTATTCTGGACAATGAATTTTACAGGTTAAGGATCCCATTGAAATTTTGTTTTTCTAATTAATTGTCTAATCATTTGGATGATAAAATTAAAGAATATTTAACCAAAACTAACAAAACTATCCTTAGCTAATTTTTTGAGCTTATGGAAATTTCTTAAGCTCCTTGTACTTATTTTTTAATCTTTTTTTCAAAATGCAGAGTTTAGACTAGTGCATTAATAACCATCTTTCCAGTTCTAAATCCTTCAAATTCTACTTTAAAATTAATTCATATTGCTAGTCCAAAGGGAATCATATTTTTATCTACTATGTTGACATAGTCTTATTGTGACAAAACTTGAGGATGCCTAGCTTGCGGTCTCAGATTTTATTTGCTGACATTAATTCTCTGAAGGCATGATCAGAGAACTCTTATAAGAATACATTTTAAAATGTACAAATATATTCTTTCAAGCTAATGATTCATGTACTAAAGATTTAAGCATAAAATCAGTTGCTTTGTGAACTGTTGAGGGACTTAAGATACTTCTAGAACATACATTAAATTTTGGTCATAGTGTGTGTCTTCCTTCTCCAAACTTTGTTTCATTGACACACACCATAATTAAGTGTCTCTTAAATAAATGTTCTCTTTATATTTCCATAGCTGGAAGAAGTTAAGCAAAAACAATTATTTAACTTTTTAACCTGAAATAACTTTTACAAAAATTTAAAAATATTTCCTTGTTATAAGAATTATAGTCTCCTCGAAAATACAAATAGTTCAGGAACATTTTGGATATTTAGCATTGACAATTTGTTAACTTGGAATAAATAGGAAAGTTCACATTTTATAATATTTCTTTAATGAAGTACGTATTACATTAACTTGTAACAAGATGATTTCAATGACAGAGTTCCAAATATAATAATAGTCTGCTACAGATTTGAACGAATATTTTCCAAATGGTTAGTAATTGTTATACACTTCAATCATCACCACCACCCCACAAAAGTAATTCTGGGATTTTCACAAAAATATATATCTAGGGGCACCTGGGTGGCTCAGTGGGTTAAGCCACTGCCTTCAGCTCAGGTCATGATCTCAGGGTCCTGGGATCGAGTCCCACGTCGGGCTCTCTGCTCAGCGGGGAGCCTGCTTTCCTCTCTCTCTCTCTGCCTGCCTCTCTGCCTACTTGTGATCTCTCTCTGTCAAATAAATAAAAAAAATCTTAAAATATATATATATATATATATCTAAAAAATTTAAAATGGTACTGCATGTTTAAACCTCATTAACTGTGTAATTAACTGTGCAAAAATGTATCTAAATGAACCCTTCCCACAATTTCCTTAATGTTTCATCTTTATTTTACAAGTGTGAATGAAATGCTTTCTGGAAAAAAAGTGTTCATAAGCAACTCTTTTTGAGTGCTAATTAGGGTATTAAATGAAGTAATGAATAATATATGAAGTTGAACTATGTATTGAATTTCACCAAGTATATAAAATAATACTCTCGTATTGGGAATCCTGGGTGGCTCAGTCAGTTAAGTGTCTAACTTTGGCTCAAGTCATGATCTCAGGGTCCCGGGTTCCAGCCCTGTGGTCTCCCTGCTCAACAGAGAGTCTGCTTCTCCCTCCTCTGTCCCTCCTCCCGCCTACCCCACACTTTCCTTGCTCTCTCTCTGTCTCTCAAAAAAATTCTGAGTGGTGGAGTGGGCAGATGGAGAGGAAGAAGCAGACTCCTAGCTGAGCAAGGAGGCCAATAGGAGGCTCAATCCCAGGACCCTAGGATCATGACCTGAGCCAAAGTTAGACACTTAACTGACTGAGCCACCCAGGCTCCCCTAAATAAAATCTTAAAAAAAATAATACTCTTGCATTGATTTCTTATTTAATACCTAATGAGGGAATTCTTGTGTTACTGTAGGTAGACTGGCAGAATTTCTGTATGATACAAGTAGGTAATATTATAATTTTCACTGATTTATTAGAAAATTAGTCACATCATATGATTAAATATAAATAGTAATTTATTGAAAAAATAATTTTTAAAATGTTTAGTTGTATCAATATTTCATCATATAAATATGCAGGTTATAGAAGACAGCTATGTAGGTCTTTCCAAAAGAATTATGATTCTTCTAGGTACATTTGTTACTACTTTACCTGTCAGTTTTGACTTTCCAACTGAATTTAAAGCTTCATATATCTTCTGAGAAAATAGAAGAAACTAATTAAATATATGATGTTTGCAGTAGTTTCAAAACAGATAAATCCATTATTTGAGGAAAAACTTACTCTTCACAAATTAATATAAATGCCTCTAAGGGTCTTTTGATGAGGACCAAATGCAGATCTTCATTGTTCAGCACTGTTCACATATTCAGACTGGAATACTAGTTTCAGAAATTATAAATCTAATAAAGTTGCATTAATTAAGCTTAATAAAAAAAGACCAAGACTGTTTTCAGGTTATTTAACTATAGGTTAAAGGCACACAGGAGTTATAAAAGTATGCAGTAGCATTGCTCTTTGCCCAGTGAGTTACTAAGTAACACTCAAGGTGTGCCCAAGTCTGTTTATGAGAACTGCACTTGTTATTATTATTATATAATTAATGTTACAATAAACCAACCAATGTCACATTAAACCAATGATATATGGGCAACAAATGGAACAGAGTTTTTAATTCTATGAAAACTAAAGTAAAAGTTTTGGAAATATTAATAATATTAAGATGAATTGCTACAGAAGTTCATGTTAAATCAGTTTTGATCAGACAATTGCAAAATATAGGACAAAATACCATAAAAATTTTAAACAAGTCAGCATCCAGAAGACTTCACAAGTGTCTTTAACAGCTTGCTCATTTTAAATAGTCTAGTTGTCTAGTAACCACATAGTCTAGTAACCATAGATGCTACTTTATGTAGGAACTGTAATCATTGGATCCACACCCAAAGACTCACCCATGCATTAAGAAAATAAATGCACACTTTTCACAATTTTTTGGTGTGTATATCATTTGTTTCCCAGCTTTATAGATTTAAAAAAAAAATTAAACTACCAAAGACTGTTCCTAATCATTTGAGAATAGGAGCTATCCATTTTAAAGGCAATGCATATTATGCACATCTGGCATGGAATGGTGAACCAAGGCCTTGCAACTTTGAAAATCACTTTCTTTAGGGGAGTGGGCGAGACAAGTGTAGTAAGAGAAACAACAAATATAAAAGCTCATAATCAAATACCTATAATTTAATTTAAGGTAGTAATTCTATGAAGGGACTATAAATGCCCAAAGAGTATCAGGAGATGATAGACAGTTACGTTGACTTTATTGGTAAGTTAAAGCATCTTTGAAGAGCAGAACTTTGAACAGAAAGTTGAAAATAGTCATGGAAATGTCTGGGGCAGGAGAACTCTAAGCAGAAAAAGGTTGGGCATGCTTAAGGGACATCTGGAAGGTGCCTGTGGCTAGAGAGTTGTGAAAAATGGGGAAAGTGAAGTTAAATTCAGAGAGATGGGAGGGATCAGTTCACATAAGTCTTTTTAGATAATATGTCTTTTTTTTTTAAGATTTTATTTATTTATTTGACAAACAGAGATCACAAGTAGGCAGAGAGGCAGGCAGAGAGAGAGGGGGAAGCAGGCTCCCTGCTGAGCAGAGAGCCCAATATGGGGCTCTATCCCAGGACCCTGGGATCATGACCTGAAATGAAGGCAGAGGCTTTAAACCACTGAGCCACCCAGGCGCCCCATAGATAATATGTCTTTTGATATGGGTTTTGATTTAGTTTAAATGCAATGGAAAGTCACTGGAGAGTTTTAAGCAAGTATATTAATATAATTCAATCTAAACCCTGATTTATTCTTTAAAATTATCACTCTGGCTGGTTCTTCAAGAGGTACGAGGAAAAACAAGAATAGAAAGTGCTGCAGAATTTCAAGGATTAGTGTGGTAGAAAAGGAGATTGTAATCTGTGATTTGATTTACTATCCTTGTTTTATTTTTTTATATTTTTAAATTTTTTTCAGAAAGTAGCTAGCAGATTTTGCTGACAGGTGTTATAAGTGGACTGAAAGAAGAATCAAAAATAACTTACGAGTTTTGGGCTTAGCATCATTGGCTAAGATTGGGATGACTAGGGGAAGGGTATGGTGTATGGAGCAGGTCAAGTGATCAATTTTACATAATAATTTCAAACTTGAGATGCTAATTGAGAATTTAGGCAGAGATATCACATTGGACGTACAATTCGAGATCTCAGTAGAGGGGTTATAGCTGGAGATATAAATTTTAAAATCATCAGTATATAGATGTATTTGAAGCCATACGTCTGGATGAACCCATCTAGGGAAAGGGCATGTCCAGAAGGGAGAAGACAGACAAACTCAGTGAGACATAGCCATGATTTCCTTAAAACACTGAGCCAGGGGCACCTGGGTGGCTCAGTGGGTTAAGCCTCTGCCTTCGGCTCGGGTCATGATCACAGGGTCCTGGGATCAAGCCCCACGTCAGGCTCTCTGCTCAGTGGGGAGCCTGCTTCCCCACCCCGCCTGTCTCTCTGCCTACTTGTGATCTCTCTCTCCGTCAAATAAATAAATAAAATCTTAAAAACAACAACAACAACAACACTGGGCCAGAGGAGAAGCTAAAAGGGAGATTGAAAAGCAGTAGTCAACGGGTTGTGGAGAATTAGACAACTTTGTTGTAAAGGAAAGTTAAAGAAGAAGGGAGCTAAGAGTATAAGTGTTTGGAAAAGAGAAAGACTGCTCTAACTTTGATAGTGTGGTAAGTGCCCTCCTCAGAGCTCTTCATGTGAGTTCTGAGAAAAATCCTAGAGTTCCTTAAAATGAAAGACATTTAGAAGTAGACCCCACAAGTATAAATGACTAATGTAAGGAATTTTTGTATGAATTGATGTGAGAAATTGTTGCTAACTAGAGAGGAACATAAGGTCATAAGACGTGTAGAAGAGAGCTAATATTAAGTGAGGCATGTTGCCATACTAATAGTAGTAATGCAGGTGTGAGGGGAAAGAAACGGATGCAGAAGAGAAGTGGGACAGGCACAGAAGTAAAATCCTTGAACAAGTAATGGTGACTGGTTCCAAGCATAATTATAGAGATTGGCCTTAGATGAATGCAAGGTACTTATTTTACTGTGGAAGGAGGAAATGCAGAGTAAGTGAGTCCAGATGCAGAGGATAGATTTGTAGTGGGAAAATAAATTCACTCCTATTTGATTACTCACTGGTTAAGAGTACAGGGGCAGGGGCACCTGGTGGCTCAGTGTGTGAAAGCCTCTGCCTTCATTTCAGGTCATGATCTCAGGGTCCTGGGATCGAACCCTGCATTGGGCTCTCTGCTTAGCGGGGAGCCTGCTTCCCTTCCTCTCTCTCTGCCTGCCTCTCTGCCTACTTCTGATCACTGTCTGTCAAGGGAATAAATAAAATCTTTAAAAAAAAGAAAAAAAAAAGAGTACGGGGCAGACGGCTGAGGTTCAGTTCCTTAGCCTGGCCTGTGACCGCTTTCTAATCTTGGAAACATTACTCGATCTCTCTGTGGCTTAATTTCCTCATCTTTAAAGTGTAGAACTACCTTATGAGGTTGTTGTGAGGATTTAATGAGTAAAAATGTCTAATACATTTAGAGTAATATCATACTTTTTGCATGAACTGAACTAGAAGCTAAGAATGAAGAGACAGAAGGAGGTTTGGGAAAGTTTTGTTTTCTTAACATGTTCTTTGTCCTGACAGTTTTCTAAGTACTGTTTTAAATGCTTTAAATGTATGAATACATTAAATACAGCATCTCTATTAGACATTGATAAAAATCTTGCTTAAGGTTACACAGCTAGCAAGTGGCAGAGCTAGTAGTATTCATACTAATGGAGTCTGCCTCCAAAACCTGAATTTTTTTTCCTTTTCTCAGGGGATTTTTTTTTTTTTTAACCTTTGTGCTGAGGTACAAAATACATAAAGCATCAACAAAGAAGATATAACAAATAAATACATGAAAATATGTTTACCATCATTAGCCATTAGGGAAATGTACATCAAAATTATAATAAGCTATCATACCTATCAAAATGAGTAAATGAAAGACTCATACAATGATATTAGGAATTTAAAATAGTACAGACACTCTGGGAAATAGTTTGGCAGTTCTTTTCAAAACTAAAAGTGGACTTACCACACAACCCCGAAATTGCACTCTTACGCATTTACCTCAGAGAATGAAGACTTATTTCCATGCATAAATGTTTATAGCAGCCTTATTCATAATAGTCAAAAACTGGAAACTACCCAAATGCCTTCCAATGAGTGAATGGTGAAGCAAAATGGTTAAACACCGTAGAATATTATGCAGCAATAAAAGGAACAAACTATTGCAACACGAAACAACTTGCATGAATCTGAGCGAATTATGTTGAGTAAAATAGTCATTCCCAAAAGATATATATTACATTTTTCTATTATGTATATTCATAACCTCATAATTGGAAAGATGAAGAACGTCTTGCCAGGGGTTAGAGACAGGGAAGCAAGAAGAGGGGTGTTTGACTATCAGTTGCTAGCACAAGGTAAGCTTGTGGTGAAATAATAGTTGACTATCTTGATTATGATTGTAGTTATACAAGGCTACACATTAATGCTGCTGCATTGGGCTATGTATGTAAAACTAGATTACTTGTGTAACCTATGGCATCTGAATAAGTGTTATCAATTGTACTAATCTCATTGTCTTGGTTCTGAGATTCTGATATTAACATCCTGAGATGTTAAATTTGATGGACACTGGAGAAAGGATACACATGATTTCTCTGTACATTGTTTTGCAAACTGCTGCAAATCTATACTTTTTTTTCAAAATAGTTTTTAAAAAAAGCAAAATATGAAAATGTGCCATTGCAAAGCACGTAGCTCAATGAGTTTTCACGCACGCACATGCCCATGTAACCACCATTCAGGTTGAAAAATAGAACAATTCCAGCACTCACTCAGACTTATATCAGCACTCTGATGTCTATTTGCCATCATTAAGTTTTGCTGATTTTGGAACTTTGCACGTGGAAATGGAATCCAATTGTATATACTCTTCAGCATCTGGCTTTCATCCATGTTGGTGCATGCATCAGCCATTGTTCTTTTCCTTCGCTGTGTGCAATTTCATTGTGTAAATACACTACATATTTTTTTACTTTGCTATTGATGGATATTTGGGTTGCTTTCCAGTCTCTGGCCATTTTGAATAAAACTGCTATGATCTAGCACATGTGTTTTGGTATATACATTTTTCCTTGGGAATGTGCCTAGAAGTAGAATTGTTTAGTAGATACAGCCAAACAATTTTGAATCAATTACACGTCCACCTGCAATGTATGAGAGATCCAATTGTTTAACGTTCTTTAAAGCACATAGAACCTGTGATCATAAACTCTGTGCTATATATAGGAGTAGAGAAAAGGTGTAAAATAAGTATAGCAGGGAGTAGTGAAATGACTTTACTTGGATTGTATGGTAGGACTATTGACATGAATAAATATCCTTTTGAAATTTTGTGATGCTAAATTTAATGGAACATGAGTGGTCCTGATTATGTAATTCTCTACAATAAAATTCGTCTGCTTGGGTGCTGGTATATGTTGTTGGATTTAATCAAAGTATTTTGAGAGAAGCAAGTAGAACAGATTAGAATCATTTGAAGTATTTAACACTTTGTAACTAGGATGTTTGTAGATGGTAGCAACAAGGAGAGAGTCAATGATGCATGCTTCAAAGAGGGGTGCTTGTTATATTTTGGGGTATTTATGTTTCTGTTTTATTAGGGTTTCAGTATCACCTCTGTATCTTTTAAAACTTTTTTGTACACCTTTTAGAGAGTGCAAATTTATGTTATCTGTAAACAACTACTTTTGACAGTTATAGCAGATAAAATTGCAGTAACGTATCATTGCTTACACATTAACATCTCCCATTTTGCTTTCCCATTGCTTGACCTTTATATTGGCATAGCCTATTGTTTGATATTCTCTATAGAACTGCAGAGAGTTTAAATTTTACATATTCTATGGTACATTTACTATCTTTTCTTTTAAAGTCTTTAGAAGGAGACAATGAAATTATCACAAATTTCTGATTCCATTTCCCCAGATATTTGTTAACTCTATCCTAGAATGCTAGCATTTGGAAAGCTTTATTGAGACTTTGCTCCAGAGATGCCACTGCCTTTTCATATTCTACCTATTAAGCAGGCTTAACCAGGAAATATCCTTCAAAAAAAAACAAGACAGTTCTATTTATTATTTGTTTGCTTATTTATTTATTTACTTATAAGAAATATCAAAATACTGGATTTTACAAAAAATCAACTAATTTTTTATCATCATTTTGGGATAAACTTATTAAGAAGTTATCTGTATATGCATGTACATGTATATGCATGTGTGTGTTTATAGCTATGTGTTATAGAAGATTTGGGCCATTACTTTTAATAATATCATTTTAATATCATTATGTAGAATTCTTGACCAAAATTTTTGGATAAAGTGACTTTAACTTATGTTACTACCTTCTTAGATCATATCTACCAAAGTGATTTTTAAAATTCCTACTGCATAGTTGAATTTTTCCAAAATATGTTTAAGTAAAAATGACATTTAAAAAAATTCTAGAAAGTATCTCATGATAGATTAAAATATTCAATGATTCCTAATGCTAGATCTATCTATTGTATTGGGAGGTGGTATGATTTTTAGCATTTGGATGACTACTTCTGATAGAACACTCTATATTTCATCTGTAAATGCCATGATTTTGAAGGTAGTTGTAATAACCTTGTGGATGAAAAATATCAGCTCAATAGTAAGTTAGCTTTTCTTGACATAATTTATAAAATTAGTTCCTATTACTATGATATCATTTCATATTGTAATAAGGCAAAGGTTGCCTTCTACTACCAACACCAGAAGGACAAGAACTTCTCTTGGTCTCCCCTAGCAGACAGCATGTATGCATGTTCACATTTATATAACATTTACAGCAGTGATTTATATAAAGGACAAATATTACTGTACATTTCAACTCTCCAGATATAAAGAGAGCCAAATTTCATCTTCTCTTAATCTCGTGAACACAGACCTTATCTTTTTCTTATTTTCTTGAGACAACTTATCCAGTAGTACAGAAATTATTATTATCCAGTGCTGTAGTTCCTTGTATATAACTCCCAATTTGATAGTTTTAAGAATTTATTTTGAGGGGTGCCTGGGTGGCTCAGTGGGTTAAGCCGCTGCCTTCGGCTCAGGTCATGATCCCAGGTCCTGGGTTCGAGCCCCACATCGGGTTTTCTGCTCAGCGGGGAGCCTGCTTCCTCCTCTCTCTCTGCCTGCCTCTCTGCCTACTTGTGATTTCTCTCTGTCAAATAAATAAATAAAATCTTTAAAAAAAAAAAAAAGAATTTATTTTGAGGAGAGAAGATCTTAAATGGCAAGATGGAGTCTGAATCTATTCTCAACATTGGCGTCATCTACAATGTAATTAGAAACCAATTTCAACGTGCTCAAGTAAAAATTAAAAACGATTAAAAGGATTCCTTATTAAAAGGAATAAAATAATTATTAAAATGATTATTAATATTATTAAACTCACAGTTTAAATGTGAATCTGGGCACCAGGCTTAGTATTAGAAAAGCTTCTTGGACAATGCTAGACACATAAAGCTATCTTCAGGAAAGAGTAAGGCTAGGTCTTCTGAGGTTGTAGGATATGGTCCTACATAAGAATTCTTACATTCCTTTCTTTTTGTTCCTTCCATCAAGAGACAAAGGCCTGATGTGGGGCGTTTGATTAGCTGTTGCAAAAAAACAGGCCTTCATGCTGCCTGCCAGGGCAGAGCAAGAGAAATTCTTGCCCTTCTGGTGTTAGTAGGCGAAGGTAGACTACTTCTTTTAACCAGAAGACACACGTGCCTAAAAGGAAAGGATGGAAGCTCGTCAGCTGAAAGAAGATATCAAATGACCTCTTTTCCATTAAAAAAATAAATATATACATATATACACACATGAATGTGTATATATAGTATTAAGTATATTGACATAAGTTTGTATATATATACACACACACAGGTGCATTTCATATAAATATGCATGTATATTTTACATACACATTTCAGCAGAAATAGGGTTTCTTGGAACAAAAGATATTAAAACTTCTTTTTTTCTGCGATCCTTTCCCTTTTTGTCTCCCTTCTGAACTATACTTTACTCTAGAGAAATTCTTACTGCTGGTTTCTTTGACCTATGTAATGAATCAGTGTGTTAACTAGGCGAATAAAGATCATATAAGCATTTTTCAATAACATCATTATCTAATATTCAGGAAAAAAATGTACAGTTGTTCCATTATTTCTCTTCTCAGAAAGGGTAAGGAAAATTAAAGTTGCTTATTTTAATATAGAAGGGACAGGCAATGCTGTCACAGATGCTATGTGAATTATCCCACATACGTGACCTTATCACCCCTAGAAAGCTCCATGACATGCTTCCTTCAACCTTCTCTTCGTCCGTCAGAGGTCTATGCACTCTGAGGACAGAGCTAACCTTTCCCAGCTGTGCCCTGATCTCTCAGTCCTTTCACTCAGCGCCTTGCCAGGAAGAGGCTTAGGGCTTCCAGCAGCTCCGGCCTCAGAGGGCCTGGATAATTAGATTTCTACTCTTTGTGGATTTTTCAAATGATAAGTTTAGAGTGCTGGTAAAAAGTGGCAGTTTCTCATACTAACACTGCATCTTGGAAGAGGAACCAGAATCCCTAGGGTAATAAGTTTTAAGATGTGAACTTGTAAATAGAGACGGGACGAAGTAGAACACTGTATAATTTAAGACATTAACCGGGAGATAATTAAGATACATAGATACACAGATAATCACAAATTTTGAAGATAATCACATTCCAGGCTTGTAAAGTCTTTGAGGAAAAATAATGCTTCCATTTTCTTTTCCTTATATTTAATAAAAATATATACTTTAGAGAACAATATATAGCCATATTTATAATTTTGGAATAATTTCTAAAGATCTACTTACAAAGTAAGAAGTAATATAAATAGATTATGTTGGATTATAACATTGAACAGTGAAGAAATAATTCTCCATTGAGCCTATTTCTATGCATAGGGTATCAGTAGAGTCACTCTTAAATTCAATCTCTCCATGACAATGACCCACAATTTTTAATAATAAAAAGCCCAAGTAACCCACAGAGTTTTAGATGTTTTTGGTCTTTTCTGATATTTGTATTTTCTATTAAAATATAAAGGAAAAAATTTAGCTAAGTTCTTATGGAGAGAACGTTATTCTTCTAAAATGTTTTGATGTCTTTAAGTCACAATATAACGGTATGTTTTTAGTGTTTAGAGATGGTGCATTAAAGGAAGCTCATTTGGGGAGCAAAGTTGGTGCAAATTCCTCACAGATGTAGTCAGGATGACTTTAAAAAATATAAAATGTATGCATCCACTGTGATCTAGGTATATCTTAATTATAATTAAAGCCTGTCTTTCTTTTCCCTTTGGAAACCCTGAGTCTTTGCAGAAGTAGGTGAAGAGAGAGGACACCTGCTTTTCATTTGAGAGCTGACAGGTCATCAAACATTGTGGTTCTTGCATAGTTCTTAACATTCTTTTCCATGTTCTGATTTTATTTTCATTCTGTGCTCTTTACTGTAAATTAATTTTTCAGCCCAAACGTCCAAACTAGTTTTTACTTGAAGAACCAACTTGTGTCTTACCTTCTTGCCCTAGTCTTTTCCTCTCTTGTTGGTTATTCTATTGTCATTTCTTTATTTCTAACTTTAGTAAGTCACTTGCCACCCCTAACTTCAATGCCAAGCCACCCCACAAAACACAAAGTCACTTTATAGCAGCTGCTCCTAACTACCAAGAAGAGAAATAAAATTGAAAACAAACCTCATTATTTCTAAATGCAGTCCTTTGTTTTCATTTGTAGGTTCTCTTGGTTTTTGGTTTTCTGTTTTTTGTTTTTTTGTTTTGTTTTGTTTTGGTTAGAAGTGGAAGCTAAATGTATCTGACACAGAAGCATATTTTATATATCCCTTTTTAAAGAAAGAATACAGGAGATTGCTTTAACCAGTGATGGAATGACCGACTTTTGTCCATTGTGGTAGTATATATACACAGAATATTCACACTGCTGAGAAAAGATCTCTTTCCCAGAAGTTTTTGCAAATCAAATACATTTCATTCTCATTAATGCTTATCTCCTTCCCCTATTAGTTTCATAAAACTTCATGAAAATTATTAGGCAAAGGATGGATCTACTTTTTCTAGTACATCAAAGAACAACTATTTTTTTTTCTTTTTTTTTTAATTTCTAAACTTCCCCCCCTTTCTCCCCTCTCTCTTCACATCACTGTCCTAGAGAGATTAAGGTACCCAAAGTTCTTTTTAAAAATTGATAAATGAACAAATACATGGAAATAAAGGTAGCCACAATAGTGGATGTTTGTTCAGATCACACAAATTTGACTCAAGTTTCTACTATTCCAATTTGAGCTTGTCCCCAGGAATACTGAAATGACTTCTTTCTTTATAACTAATATTTTTAGCTCATTGACCTGGGATGGGAGCCACTTTACAGAATTGGTGAGTTCACATTTTAAGTGTACCATATATATCTTTCTTAGAATATATTAGAAGTTTAAGTCTTTAATAGTATTTGTTTATTGATTTAACTGTCATGTAAAAATTGCACAGCTGATATAGTGGTCGTTTTTACCTGGCCTATGATGCTACTACTTCAGTAAAAAGTCTATAAGGCATTTCTATTTCCTCCAAGTAAGAGCATTCTGTGACAGGAAGTATAAACAAGGATGTGGATTAACAGTGACATTTGTAAATATTTTAGTGATTGAAGGATAAATTTTGAGCAATTGAATCAGAGATTTAATTCTTTCATATCGTTTCAACATGCATGTGCATGAGCCAGGCCACAATTCCCCTGAAAAATTTCTGGGCCGTTCTAAATTTCATTTCCATGCCACATCAGCTATGGTGTCTAGGGAAAGTCTATGAATTAACTGTCACCTGGAAATGATCTGCCTTGAAAACTATAAATGTAACTTTCTACTCTTTGACTACATTCATCCATTCTTTAGCCTCACTCTGATTTCCCCAATATACCTGCTATTCAAACTAAAAGAGACTCACACTCCTCGATACTCTCTTTTCTCTGTCAGGCCTCCTTGCTGCTCAATCCTGTCTATTTCCTTCTTCCTCTCTTTTCCCTTTCTACTTCCCCCTCTTCTCTTTCATCCTCTGATTCCCCCCACCCCCCATCATTTGATACCAGCAACCCCAACCCTGCTTTCTTCAGTTCCTTTGGACACAGAGCTATTACTTGACTACCCAGTCCTGCAAATCCTGGTCTATAATCCTGGTAGCAACCTTTCAATTATCCTTGGTTCATTAGTGACAATGAGCTCACCTATGTTACCATAGCAAATAAGCCTCCAGATCTCAGCAGTTTAACGCAAGTCTCATTTTCTGGTCATATCATACTCTGGTAATACTTGATAGCCCCTCCCTACTTTATAGTTAATCCTTTTGGAACACATGGCATTTCAGATTTTCAGAGCCAGGCAAGAGAGAGCATGGAGCAGAAATACCCACTCTAAACTGCCTTAGAGTGGATACAACACATCACTTTTATTCACATGAGCCCTCTTAGATGCATGAACGTTCAGGAATTGTAGAGGACAAGATGGATATTTGCTGAGCACCAGCAATGTCTGACACACAGGTTCACTCAAAAATATTTTCCTCAATGTCTCCACATCTTGCCCTTTTCCTTAAGGCCTTAAATTAACTCTCCTCTCCCACCTCATCTTCCTCATTTTCCCTTCCTTGCATTCTCTGTAGATTGCCCTTTCCATCTTCCATGAGAACTTTGAATGTTTTAGATTTGATTTCCCTCCATTTTCCAATTCCATTCATTCCTTCTCACTTTTCTTTCACTCATGCCAATTTATCCGTCCTTAACCTTGTTCACCAAGACCATGCTCCCTCAACTGTTTCCTTAATTCTCTATCTTTGCACTATTTCTTTTATCCTAGGATCTTTTCTTCAACCCATTTGTATGGACTTGTTAAAAAAAAAATCTATCTAACTACAGTGACTGTGTGATCCATAAATCTAAAATATTTACTATTGACTCCTTTAAAGAAAAAGTTGTGAAGCCCTGTTTTAGAGCAAAACTCTTACTCTACTTTGAAAATGTATCCGATGTAATCTGTATACAACAATGATCCAAAAACACCAATGTTACTTTAAAAAATAATAAATAAGCTCTTCAATGACTAGATATTACATGTCATTCTTTTTCTCCTTGAATAAATATTTCATCCCATTTTACCACTTGCATTAGTCATAGTTCTCCAGAGACATAGAACCAATAGGAGACATAATACACACACATATGCATGAAGATTTATTGTGAGGGATTGTTTTATGTGATTATGGAAGCTGGAATGTCCCAGATCTGCAGAGCCAATATCCCTGTTCAAGCCTAAAGGTTAGCAGGCTGCTATTGTACCAGGAAGAGCTAATGTTCCAGTTTGAAGACCTCTTAGAGCCTTTGTTGGTCAGCAGTGGGTCAGCATCTGTTTTATTCAGGCCTTCAACTGACTGGGAAAGACCAAACCACATTATGGAAGTCACTCTGTTTTGCTGTTTACTGAATCAAATGTTAATGTTATTAAAAAATATTCTCACAGAAACACTCAGAATAATGTTTGACCAAATATCTGGGTACCCCATGGATCAGTTAACTTGACAAATTTTATCATCATACTACTTAATATTATTCTAATGTATTTAATGTTTGAAATCCTTTATAGCTGACTCTATCATACTTCTGTTCAATTAAAAAATACATTAAAATTTTAAATTATTTTTTTCTGGCCACTATACGCTACTAAAAATTTATGCCAGATTGAGATGTTACGATAATAGTTATTTCCATAAGATTGATCAAAATAATATAAATACATTACATTTATAATGGAATGTTAAATATAAAATTCAAAATTTTACTTGGAATTCATCTTTCAACAACATAGCTGCTTTCTCCTCAAATAGTTCCTATTTAGATCAATAGTACTTAATGCAAGACTAAGAATTAGCCTGGCATCAAATCTAACCTTACACTCATTTTTATAAATGTGAATGAAAAGGAATCTTCTTTTAATATAGCAATGTCACTTGGCTTTATGTCATATATCATTTTATCTGTGTCTATACCTATACATATATCTATATCTATCTATCATCTATCTATCATCTATCATCTATCTGTCATCATCTATCTCTGTATCTATCTTTTGGTTGACAACTTGATTAGATCCTTTAGCCCTTGAATCAAAGAATCAGAAAGCATGCCAGTGTGATAACCTGGTGTTATCAGGTAACACTGTGTAAAATAATCATGCATATGTATCTGCCTTTCCAACTGGGTGCAAGTTCCTAGAGGACAGGAACAATCTTAGATTCCACACTGCCACATATTATCTGTTATATAATGGATGCAACTTAATAAATGTGGTTTGTTTTATGGTCTTTTTTTTATTGCCAAAGATATATAAATAATAGGTCACCTATAAAGCATAAGTAAGTTAGATAGCTGTACTATGTATTTATAAAAGAAAAAAATTTTTTCAAGTCTTATAGGTAGTTTTTTGTTTGTTTGTTTGTCTGTTTTTGTTTACAAAGAATTGTTTATACAACTGTAGGGTTAGGCTAAGCAAGCCTGAAATCCACTGGGCAGATAGTCAGGATGGAATGATCATGAGTAGGCTGGATCCCATGGACATGAGCTGAAGCCCGTCGACCATCAGCAGCAGTCACTCACATAGGAAGATCCAGGGGAAAGGAAAACAGTTGCATACCCAGTTGTTCGGTATCTCTTCACTTAGGGAAAGTGTAAACATTTTTTTAAAAGGCCTTACAGGGGTACCTGGGTGGCTCCGTGGGTGAAAGCCTCTGCCTTCAGCTCAGGTCATGATCCCGGGGTCCTGGGATCGAACCCCACATCTGGCTCTCTGCTCGGCGGGGAGCCTGCTTCCCCCTCCTCTCTCTGCCTACCTCTGTCTACTTGTGATTTCTCTCTCTCTCTGTCAAGTAAATAAGTAAAATCTTGAAAAAATAAATAAATAAAAAGCTTTACAATTTATTAAGGTATGCCCATCCAGGATAACATCTCTCTTGATTAACTTAGCCCATTTGGGACTTTAAATATATCTGTAAAATCCCTTTATAATAACATCTGGATTAGTGTTTGATTGAATAACTAGATAATCTGTGTTTATGCCAGAGAATGGTGGCTCTCTCCTTTCCATCTAATCCCTACCCTAATCTGAGACTATCCCTTGTAGCCCACCCTATCTGGAAGTATACTACAAAGGGAATTTTAGGGAATGTAGTTCAACCTAGCCAAGTTAACACAATACAGAACTATCACAGGGACACTTGGGTGGCTCAGTGTGTTAAGCTTTTGCCTTCAGCTCAGGTCATGATCTCAGGGTTCTGAGATCAAGCCCTGCATCGGGCTCTCTGCTCAACAGGGAGCCTGCTTGCCCCCCTCTCTCTCTGTCTTCCTCTCGGCCTACTTGTGATCTCTCTCTCTGTCAAATAAATAAATAAAATCTTTTCTAAAAAAGCTATTACAGATTTGGTAGATAGGGTATTTGTCTTGCTCTGACTTATTTCATTTAGCATAATGCCCTCTACATCCATCTACATTGTCACAAATGGCAAGCTCTCATTCTTTTTTATGGCTGAGTAATATTCCATTGTATGTATATACCACATCTTTATCTGTTCATTTATCAATGGACACCTGAGTGGCTTTCACACCTTGACTATTGTACATAAGGCTGTAGTAAACATGAGGGTGCATATACCTTCTCGAATTAGTGTTTTCATTTTCTTTCAGTAAATATATAGTAGTGGAATTACTGGATCATATGGAATTCCTATTTTTAATTTTTTGAGGAACTTCCATACTGTTTTCCATTTTGGCCACATCAGTTTACATTCCCACCACCAGTACACAAGGGTTCTCTTTTCTCCACATCCTTGCTAACCTTTGCAATTTCATTTATCTTTGATATAGCCATTCTACCAGGTCTGAGGTGATATCTTACTGTGGTTTTGACTTATATTCCCTGGTGTAGTGATGTTACCTATCTTTTTATGTGTCTGTTGGACATCTGTATGTCCTCTTTGGAAAAATGTCTCTTCAAGTCCTCCATCCAATTTTTAATCAGATTGTCTAGGCATTGAGTTATATGTTAACTATTCTTAAATTTAAAAAAAATAAGGTAGATAAATTGACATGTATTTGAAATCAGTTATTAAGTAATTTCTTCTTTCTCATATTTGGAGCAAATAATACCAGTTATTTCAAGAAAGAACTGCTTTTCTTCCCTCTGTTTTAGCCTAGGTCACCCAGAAAGGAAAGCCTGGAATAAAGCCTTTAATCCCAGCCCCAGGAGCAGGAGTGGGTGGAGGGGGAAGGACTGGAGAAGCAGGAAAGGGAGCTATCATCAAAGGCTTTCTTATCAAGCTGATCCTACCTGGCATCAAGTGTAATGAATTGCTTAATCTCTTGGGAATGCCATCTGAGAGGACATATAAATAACTGATTCTCAGGGCAATCTTGCCAGGTTGGGGAAGGAAAAGAATTTCTCTGACAGCACTCATCTCACATTGGTTCACCACAGGGACCTTATTCTCTGCTTCCATGTAGTTAATGTGCAGTGGGCCTGTCTGGTTCTTCTATTTCTTGCTTTCAGCATCAGCAGAAAAGCTTTCAGGTAGGAGACAAAAGTTTGGGCAGTAGCTTGCCAGTAATCTGAACTCATGGAGGCAGGTTACCATGACAGGGGCTGGAGAGCAAAATTGCACCAAGGCCCCAAAGACCGAAAACACTGAGACTCTCTGAAGTGTCAGGAAGAACTTCTCAGTATTATTTCCTGTTGTACATGCTCCCAGAGAGCTGTCTTGCTGCTATAACTCTCTAAACACAAGGATTTAATAACCTGACTTGTATTCATAGTGGAAATAATAAGCCAGGCTTGGAAGTGACTGTGAGCAAAGCAACCCAGCTGTGGGGAGACACTCACAAGTATGCAAAGCTGCTCCCCTGAGACTATATTCCTGTCTGAGATTCATTATCTTTGTTATACTTCCCTAGCTCTGAACCTGGATCAAAACTGTGCTCCACTTCTGTATTTGAAGAAGCACCCCAGCTAAACATAACAAAAACATTTTCAGAGCACAAAAGAATGAAGAACACAGAGAATATATATACATATATATGTATATATATATTAGTCAACTTCAAATTGAGATATATATCTCAGTTTGAAGTTGACCAAAATAAGAGATAAATAATCAACTTTATTTTACCCTTTACTCCTTACATTATCTTCCTTCGACACTTTTACCAGAGTCTCTAACAGTGGTACAGTTTTCCTACATTGAAGATAGTATACGCTTGGGAAGTATGATGGTCCCACATACACATTGTTTCATCCCTGGCTCTTAAACAAAATAATTAGAATAGTCTGATTTTAGTCCGAGAAAAAAGAAAGGCAGATGGAGAAGTCAAATTCATTCTACATACTATGTGTTTCTTTTAATCTTGTTGTCCCTGGGTAACTATAATATGAAAGGAAGTTGAGACTAAGAGAAAAAATTAAGAAAATTATCTAATTCAGAATCTGAATAAATTATCCATTTATTATTCTGCCAGGGCCGCCATAACTAAGTGCCACTGACTGAGGGGCTTAAACAATAGACATGTATTTTCTCACAGTTCTGGGTGCTAGAAGTCCAAGATTAAGTTGTTGACATATTGACAGAATTAGTTTCTTCTGAGGCTTTTTTTATGATTAAAATTGTATTCCTCCCTCATCCTCACTCAAACTACTAATTTATGTTGTTCTAGGACTAATATTCGTTTCACATTGTCAAGGAAATTCTTTAATAGCCTTTCTGTGCACTTGCTCTATGCCCACATAGTTAATTGCTAAATGTAGCCAAAACTGTTCTTGTAAAATGGGAAGTGTCTTTATATCTATGTGTATATTACCACTATCAAAATAAATATAGACACACAATGTATACAGAACTCAGTGCCAACTTTTACCATGGAACTGATTGTACTCACTCTTTTTCAAATTAAAAATATATATATTGATTTATTTATTTGAAAGAAAGAGAGAGTGAGCAGGTTAGGGGCAGAAAAAGAGGGAGAAGGAGAAAGAAAAATCGCAAGCAGTCTCCCTACTGAGCATGGAGCCAGTGTGGGGCTCGATCTCAGTGCCCTGATATCATAACCTGCACTGAAATCAAGAGTCAGGCATCTAACTGACTGAGTCACCCAAGAGCCCCTATTTTTTTTTTTTTAATTTTTATGTGCTTATCTCCTATGGTAGTCCATGAATTCCTGGAGGGCAGGGTCACGTTTAATTCAATCCGGACTTAGAACCAAATACAATATTTGAAATATGCATAGTTGTCTCTTAGTAATTGTTAAATAAAGAATGATCACTTAGTGGTATCTTAGTTTTTGCTGCATTTCAACTGATTATGTGTTGATTTTCCTTTAGTTGGTGTAAATCTCCTCCAGACTTTTTGGTGAGCATAAAGGAATTAAATAATAGTTCAATTTTATTTATGTCCCTAGAAAAGAATGTTTTCAACAACCAGATGGGAGAAAAGAATGGGATAAAAGCAAGAAGTTTGAACCTTTTGAATTTTCTGCCCTTTAATGTTCAAAGCAACTGATATTTTAAATCTATTTCCTTACTTTGAGTGCTTGAAAGTAAACGTCAATGTTTTAGGGGAGGAAGCATCTTGTTCTATTTAGAACTTCTTTTCCTGTGCAGGAAGCTGCTTTTTTGCTTTTTCCCCCCTCCCAGAGAACTTTGTTGTGTACCAACAGACCTGTGTCTGTCTTTTACAATTTCCTAACTCTTCTCACTATCTGCATTTTTACTTCAGGATCTTCTGGGAAATCATACTAGTTGGTTGTGATGTTGAAAATGCTCTCTGCTTCAAGTTTCTGGTACAGATGGTCAGTTCCCATAAGCCATCTTCCTCATTTGATCAAACATGCCCACTAGAGGTGACAAGGGGGCATCAGGATTTGTACAATTCTCTTTGTGACACCTAGTTCCATTTTCATCATCCTTCAAGTGTGAGTTATATGTATTCATGGACAGAAAGATAAGAAATTATGTTTACACTTACATAAGACAAGTCATATTAATGTTAAAAATGTTTTGGAGGGCAGTGATAGCTAAATAGACTTCATCTTGTGAGGTTGTCTATAAATATTCCCCGATCTGAAAAGAACTGATAAGTGAAAATATTAGTCTTAACTTGCTGGAGATTGCTATAGAAAAAACTGGCAACGTGAGAACAAATGTTATTAAATAAATGTCTAAATGCACCAGATATTTTTAAAGACATTCCGTAGAGAAGGAATAAAAAATCAATTGTCATTTAAAGTCAAACGCTATATGAACACAAAACACGTACCATAGCTTAAAATAATTCTACTCAGGGTGCCTGGTTGGCTCAGTGTGTTAAGTGTCTGCCTTTAGCTCAGGTCATGATCCCAAAGAATCCCTATATTTCATGAATAACTTCTCTTTAGAAAATAAAAAACACAAATATAACAAAATTAAGGAAGTTGTCAAGGTTTCGGGAACCTAATAAAGTTTTCAGTTATTGTTATTGGACTAAAATTTTCTTAAAGATTTTATTTTATTTATTTGTCAGACAGAGAGAGCACAAGCAAGGGGAGCTGCAGGCAGAGGGAGAAGAAGGCTCCCTCAGCCCGACGGGGGTGGTGGTGGGGGAGGACTCAATCCCTGAACCATGTGGTATGACCTGAACTGCTGATCCCTGCTCAGCAGAGAACCTGCTTCTCACTCTCCTCTCCACTTGTTTCTTTCTTTTTTTTTTTTTTAAATTCTGTTAGCTTTTCACGTTCTATTTTTATTTATTTATTTATTTTTAGATTTTATTTATTTAACAGAGAGAGAGATCACAAGCAGGCAGAGAGGCAGGCAGAGAGAGAGGAGGAAGCAGGCTCCCTGCTGAGCAGAGAGCCCGATGCGGGGCTCGATCCCAGAACCCTGAGATCATGACCCGAGCCGAAGGCAGCGGCTTAACCCACTGAGCCACCCAGGCGCCCCTCCACTTGTTTCTCTCGCACTGTCTCTGTCTCTTTCCCAAAATAAATAAATAAAAACTTAAAAAAACAATTCCACTCAGTTAATTTTCTGACTATAACTGAGAAATGTTAAAAGTTCAATTTTTATCTTCCATGTATAAGAATACATAGATACCTTGGTGTATTTTAGATGATAACCAACAACGTTCTGTTCTCAATGAAGTAGAGGTAAATAAATACAAGAAACATATTTTCAAATATAGACAAGGTAGAGTTATCTTTTTGTTGATAATCTTGGCCAGGAAATTCATGTTTCCAAGCCTTTTCAAAAATCATGCAAAATAAAATCAGTCTACACAGGCTTGGAAACAGTCAAAATAAAGCTGCTTAAATAACAACAACAAGAAAAAATTTGATAAAAAAATGAAAAATTGTGTTATCTATGTTACTGATATAAAAAATATTGGTATCACTACTTGTGATACCTTGTATTTACAAACTTATTTCATAAACTTTTTAAAAATAATAATGATATACTTATTATGGAGTTACTACTCTTCCGCCTTTACATGTAAAAAGAGTAAGGCTCAAAGAGGGTAAGTCAATGGCCCAAGATCACACAGCTAGAAAAAGAAGAGCTAAACTTGAGCTCCATCTTCTGAATTTACTCTATCTCGGGACGCCTGGGTGGCTCAGTTGGTTAAGCAGCTGCCTTCGGCTCAGGTCATGATCCCAGCGTCCTAGGATCGAGTCCCACGTCGGGCTCCTTGCTCATCAGGGAGCCTGCTTCTCCCTCTGCCTCTGCCTGCCATTCTGTCTGCTTGTGCTTGCTCTCTCTCCCTCTCTCTCTGACAAATAAATAAATAAAATCTTGAATTTACTCTATCTAGCTCTCTCTCATGAGCAGCAACTAAAATACTTGTTTTAATATAAAAATCGGAAAATAATCCTCAGAATATTATAACAGCAAGTGTCCTTTAGATATTTTGAGCATCTTTGCCTACTGGCAATCTTTAACTTTACTCATCCCCCGTACTCTTGCCTCATTCATCATTTCATCAAATCACAGGACAAAAAAAGATCCAAATCTCTCCTTTTGTTTATGAGAAAACAGAGACCCAGAGAAACCAATCTATTTGTTTTAGATAACCAAGGTAATCACTGGAAAACTGCAAATAAAGTTTAGTTTTTCAGTTCCCATTTGTATGATCTTCTCATTGTCTTCCTAGTTAATCACATAATCATTCAAAATTATTTATTGAAAATACATTCACTGGGGCCCCTAGGTGGCCCAGTCATTAAGCAGCTGCCTTCAGCTCAGGTCTGATCCCAGGATCCTGGGACCAAGCCCCACTAGGGCTCCCTGCCGGGCAGGAAGCCTGCTTCTTCCTCTCCCACACCCTCTGTATTCCCTCTCTCGCTGTGTCTCTCTCTGTCAAATCAATAAATAAAATCTTTAAAAAAAAAATACATTTACTGAGATGATAGAACAATTTTATCATTTTCTCTGACTTCTAGGTATCTCGTAATTCAACTGGAAAGATATAAAGATATAACATAATTAATCAAATAATTGTCATTGACCATAAGTTCACTGACCAAGGAAAGGCCAATGCAGGGTTGAGTGGGAAAGGAATCCTAAGTGAGGGAAGCTGGGTCTTAACTATATCTAAACCCTTCGTGATGGGTGGAATTCTGGTGGAAGATAGCGAAAAAATAATATTTTAGGGGAGGATAACAGTCTGACCTTAACCTGTATGCCATGAACTTTTATAGATGTTCCATCAAATTGTAAACTACTTATTAAATTCATTATTGCTGCAAAATACAGGCTTTGGTGGTTACTATTGTATGGGATATTGAGCTGAATAGGACTAAGTGGACAAGATGCTGAACAGTATATGAAGGATGTCAGAAGTGTGGCTCAAAATTAAGCTAATACCAAGTAAAGACTGCTTTTTCCTCATACTTACAAGAGCTTTGCTTTGTGAAACTAGAAGAGAGAAAAATCAGGGAAGGAAATGGTTTCATTCAAACAGCAACAATGTGCATGACAACTGAGTTAAAAAAAAAAGGCTATATCTTCTTAAAGATGCACTGAGCTAAGGGTGATTATCTAGGCATTACTGTTGACTCATTTTGTAGTTCTTAGAAGAACGCCACCAAAAATACTAATATATAAAACTTGGTTGCAAAAATAAACATTTGCTGGTCTAACAGGAATGTCCATGATGACTATCAGTAGTCAGTAAAGAAATTTGCCTGGATGAAGTGATGACCCTGAATTAACACGGAGGCAGAAATCAACTACCACTCAGACCGAGGAGAGACTGTCAAGCATATTCACCGGACTTCGTTGGGATATTTGTTGTTACTTTTGGTAGAGTTTAAGTTAAAATGGAATTCAGTCTCATTTATTTTCCTAAGTTTTCTTTAGAGAGAGAGAGAAGAAGAAGTCAAGAAAACCAAGAATAAATCACTAAATATCTAACACTGAAAGAAATGAGATAGATAGAGATCCTTCCTGGATTGGAATGTTAGCATGATTATAGCTAATTTGACACCTATCTATATAAAACAACAATTGCAAATACTGAAAGAACACTACAGTTTTTTAATACTGTGATTTTTTAGTATATTTGTTAAAAGTATGGACAACAGATAAATATATCTTTACAGAATTAAGTAACAAAATTTCTACCATTTAGGACATGTTGTAATTAATAGTTCTTTCAGCTAAGTTCATTTTGCTAAAAATGTTCTTAGCAAAATACTTGGCTGGAAAAAGGCTCATAGTCGAATTCTTTTAAATAAACCAAAGGAAAGGGACACCTGGGTGGTGCAATCAGTTACCTGTTTGCCTTTGGCTCAGATCATGATCCCAGGGTCCTGGGATCAAGTCTCATGTCGGGTCCTTGCTCAGTGGAGAGACTGCTTCTCCCTCTGCCTGCCACTCCCCCTGCTTGTGCTCTGTCTCTCTCTCTCTCTCAATCAAATAAATAAATTTAAAAAATAAAGGAAAGACTTGTGTTTTAAAATAGAATTAATAACTCATATGACAAAATTTTATTGAAAAGAGTTAATAATTTTGAGGTAAAAAAAATCACTGAAAATTTTAATCTGGCTACAACCTAGCAAAAAGAAATAATGGATATTTAAGAAGATGTGACATAAAAATATACAACTAAAGTAATAGAAAATGTGTGTCAAGTAAAAATGTGAAGGCAGAAAAAAAAAGAACAATACATTTTTATTCCTAAAGTGGAGTAAAGGAAATTGGTGGTAGCTGTGGTGATGGTGGTGGTGTTTTGTGTGTGTGTGTGTGTGTGTGTGTGTGTGTATGTGTATGTATGTGTGAGAGAGAGAGAGAGAATACCAAAAGAAAAACAACTAACCAATCAGCCTTTATTTAAAATAATTTATTTGAAATAATGGCAAGCTGATCTTTCAACCTCAGTGGTAATAGGACCATGGGGTTTTAAATGGAAACCCTTACTCTGTACGGGTCACATACCTTCTTTCAAATTTAACATTGCACAGTTGTGGATTAGTAGTGTTGTGAAGATTTGGCATTGCATAGCTCATTATAACAGATTCATCAAACTATGGATCGAATCACTCCTGTAGTTTTTAAGAATATTGTATATTCTATAACTTGTAGATGTGATTTGGGGATACTAAGAGATCCAGAGATACACTCAATACTCAAATACTCAAATACACTCAGTAAACACAGTGCACCATAGTTTTATGGATCCTACATACTCACTTAAAATAGACTGAAGTTAAAAAGGAACTTGAAGAGTAAAAAAAAAAAAAAAAATAAGAGAAAAAATAAAAAAATAATAAAGTTAGTAAAATGGAGTCAATAAAATGAGGATGATGTAAGAGAATAATGAGAAAAGGAAGAGTGAAAGGCATATAGGTACATGTGAGACAGAATTCCAAGAGCGTGAGAAGACAGATTTTGAGCGCAAGCAATGGGACACTGGTAATTGATATAAAAACAAAACAAGCAAACAAACACCAAACAGACACAACAAAAACAGAGTAGGCTGGTAGATTCAGATGGTTCTTCCCTGAACCTGTCTGACTGAAATTAGAACCCAGGGTAAGTTTTGGTCAAAAACAATGTGCTTTCCTAAACTGGCATCATGTATATATTTCTTAAAATCCATTGATCTCAGCCTCTTAGCTTGTTAATTGTGAAAAAGGAAGAGGCAGGAGATGAACAAGAAAAAGAAGTCCCAGAGGGTACTTACTCTTTCTCCCCCTTTTTGGCATCTAAGATATTCATTTCATTCAATTATTCATTATCAAATTGACCAACTAACTGAGACACTGGAGAGATAGCAGGGTGTCAAACCACATGTGTTAAAAAGAGGGAAAAAGGAACAGGAAATGATTTTCAATATCTCTGTTTCAAGCAACTAGATCACTTCAAAATAGAATTAAATTTTATGATAGAAGAAAAAGTTTGAAGCTTGACTCCTTGAAACACTTTTCAAATGATTATTCTTGACTCTTTGTCTGAACATGCCGAGGCTAAAATACTCCCAGCAATTGCTTCAGGCTTCCTGAGATCATTTCTGGCTAAAAGTAGATAAGATCGGTACAGCAGTTTACTGATATCCTACTTCTATGTTAATAGGGTTATAAACAAGAAAAAAAAAAAACAAACTCCCAAAGCCAGTGTTTTCACAGGTTATAGAAAACCAGGCAAATCTCAGTCTAGACACATAACTACTATACTTTCCATTTCAACTTCTGACTTCCAATTCAGTTGACTACCGGGTTGTCTTTGATAAAGTGGTGTTGCTAGGCAACAAGGGTAGTCAGTGTTACTCACTGGCGTTGCTAGGCAACAAGGGTAGTCAGTGCTACTCACTGGCGAGAGGAGCTGCTGCTGTGCAAAAAAGCATTTACAAAACCTGTATTTGTCTATAAATACCTAGTACCTATCACTGTCTTCCTGCTGAGGATCACAAATGATAGCAAAGCCTATTAATAATATTTAACAAATGGATGTTGAATTTGGATGAAAATGATTCTGAGGAGGAGTCCAAGGGCTTTGCAGACAACGAAAGAGTCCATTCCACAAAATAATTGGTTAATAATCCCTGGCCTATGGGGCGCCTGGGTGGCTCAGTGGGTTAAGCCGCTGCCTTCGGCTCAGGTCATGATCCCAGGTCCTGGGTTCAAGCCCCACATCGGGCTTTCCGCTCAGCGGGGAGCCTGCTTCCTCCTCTCTCTCTGCTTGCCTCTCTGCCTACTTGTGATTTCTCTCTGTCAAATAAATAAATAAAAATCTTTAAAAAAAATAATAATCCCTGGCCTAGAGACAATAAAGAATTATATAAAATCAAAATTTAATTTAGAAGTTCAGAAAATTGGGCTGTCTAAATCAGATGTCATCCACAGAATAAAATTTTGAAGTTTGGCCAATTTAAAAAATATTATTAGCGTAATGGGAATTCTCCATCTGTCTACCTGAGGGAATGTACCCAAGACCAACACAGAGTTATAATTCTAGATCGTATCTGCTTGTGTTTTAAAATTTCTGCCAGTGTTTTCCTATCACTGTGCACTGCATTCCTTCCTGCTATTTCAGACAAGATTATTACATCATGTACTACCTTCAAACATTTATGTTATTATGTTATCAGATCAAACACTATCTCATTACTTCTTTTGCTATCCCTGCTACTTTTTGCACGTGCCAATATCAACAGTTTGGGGTTTTTTTGTTTGTTTGTTTGCGGGGGTATATTTATGGTAGTGTTAAGGGTATTTTTAGAAAAAATCATAAACAAAAATTAAATTCATTACCTTCAGTTCATTGAGATACATTTCAATTTACCTTTTGCTTTTTGTTTTATGAGTCTCATTTCCATATAGTTTAGCTAATTATAGTCCTCACTTCATGACACTCTATCATTGGTCTGTTTACCTGAGGCTATTAGTTTTCCCATTTAATTCTCTTCCACCTACAGGAACCTAATCTAATGTGTTTAATGTAGACTTCAGTATGAATGTAATCTTAAAAACTATGTATATGCATATCTATATATCTATATGAATGATTGTTTCCAGTATGCTACTTTGTTTTTTTTAAAAGTAATGTTGTGCTATATTCTTGTTTTCTTTCTCATTTTCTTCCACACGACAGTGTGCATTTAGCACCCACTCATAGTGAGATATAAGATGCACATACGTACATACATACATACATACACATGCTCACCAACTTCAGTGCTTTGATTGCTGCATATTATACTGTTACATATTTCCACTGTATGAGCTTCCCAACCCCCCAGTAACTGCTCCAACGAACATCTGTAACCATATTCACCCATGGACCTGTGTGTGAGAATCCCTACAGGCACACTAAGAAGTAGGATTGCTGGGTCAGAAGAAATATGTTGCTGTGGCTACTTTCCAGAAAGCCTGCACTTGTTGATGCTTCCTCTAATCAAGTCTTGTGTTTCCCCATATTCTTTTAAAACCATATTAATGGGCATTTATTTTTTTTTATTTTTTTATTTTTTTAGTTTAATGGAGAAAAATAGGACACCATATGCATTCTCTTGTTGGCATAAGGGACTTGTGATGAATACTGGTGTTATATGTAAATGAAGATTCACTAAATTCTCCTGAAACTAATATAAACTGTATGTTAACTACCTGGAATTTAAATTAAAAAAAACTTGAAAAAAATCAGCATATCATGTCATTCCTACATGGAAGCTGTTTAGGAACTCCATTTGTAAGTCATCTATACATTTCCTTGGGCCCTCTTTCTATTGTGACCACCATCATTTTCTTGCTAATTAATGAGAATCCTTTGTTAATTTTAGATATTATTTACTTCTCCGCTTAGGCATCATTAAAAAACTTCTTCCAGTGGGTCCTGCTTTAACAACTTCATCTTGGTATTCTTCATTGAATAGAAACCATTAATTCTGATATGGTACAATCACATTTTTTTTTCTTTTTGGTTCATGCTTCTGCATTTTTTTTTTAAAGATTTTATTTATTTATTTGTCATAGAGAGAGAAGCGAGAGCGAGCACAGGCAGACAGAATGGCAGGCAGAGGCAGAGGGAGAAGCAGGCTCACTGCCAAGCAAGGAGCCCGATGTGGGACTCGATCCCAGGACGCTGGGATCATGACCTGAGCCGAAGGCAGCTGCTTAACCAACTGAGCAACCCAGGCGTCCCCGTGCTTCTGCATTTTATTGAAGAAATTTCTAGTCCAAAATCAAAAGAAATCTACATTTTTTTTACTATTTATCTTATAGTTTCACCTTCCTATTTAGATTTTTAATTAACCTATATTTGACTCATCTGTGTTTTTGAAAGGTTGAATTCTATTTTTTATATAGAAAGCCAATAAGTAAATTTAATGAATTTAAAAAATCTACCCACTCCACCACTGATCTGTGTTGTCACCACAATTTACATAAATAGATCTCTTTCTGGGCATTCTTGTTTTCCTTGGTTCTATGTATCTTTTCCTGTACCAGGAATATACTTTTTTTTATTACTATGGTATAGTACGCATTAAAAAGTGATGAAGTAAGCTCTCTTCCTTTCTCTTCTTTCTCCAAAATTTCTAGGAGGAAAAAATACTCATTGGCCAGAGATTTTTCCTTCAGTATAAAATTTGTTATATTTGAACGACTCTGAAAAACAATATATAAAAAACCTTTAGCACTGGCTTTACTGAATGCCAGTGTGGACCTGGTCTGTGTTAGAACCACTAACACTTGGTCTTTGATATATTTGAGAACTAGAGACTGGCAGTAGTCCTTTCATGTTTCATTCACAGGTTGTCATGTATCTCTAAACTCAGCCAGCAACATATTCCTCAACAGGCTCCATGCTGTCCATCGCAGCTCGAGAACTTAATATGACATGGAGGTTTCATTAACATGCAGCCAAAATCCTTTTTTAATACCCTATTTTCTCTCTCTGTTGATCTTACTTCTCATTGTTATCTCTACTAGCAAAAAGTACAGATGGTCCTGACTTAACTATGGTTCAATGAAAGATTTTTTGACTTTACGATGATAGGAAAAGCCATATACATTCAGTAGAAAACGTACTTTGACTTTTGAATTTGGATCTGTTTCTGGGCTAGTGACATGTGATATGATCCTTTCTCAAGACGCTGGGCAGAGGCAGCAAATCAAAGCCCCGTCAGCCACGTGATCATGAGGGTGAACACACAATAACTTATACTCATTCTGCACCCATACAGCCACTGTGTTTTTTGGCTTTCAGTACAGGATTCAATAAATTACATGAGATATTCAATACTTAATTATAAGAAAAAAGCTTTGTATTAGATGATTTTGCTCAACTACAGGTTAACTAAGTGTTCTGAGCACATTTAAGTTGGGCTAGGCTAAGCTATCATGTTCGGTAGGTCAAATGTATTGAATGCATTTTCAATTTATAATGAATTTACCAGAATGTAATCCTCTTGTAGGTCAAGGGCATTCTTTGTATGAAAAAATTTAATAAATATAAATCTGTTATATGTCATAGATCTTCCAATGTAAAAAAAAAAGCCTGTTTTATAGATAACAATAAAAAGGAAACTTTATATTTGTATAATGTTTTATAAGTTTGTGTAGTAGAACTTTATTCCTTGCTTGCTTTTAATGACAAAACTCTGACTTGAGTGGAAGAATTGTCATTATCGCAAATTATAAAGGAATGATCGGAGGCTTAGTGTGTTTTCTTACTATACCTAGACCCTACAGCTGAGTGAGAGGCAAAATCATAATTGGACCTCAATTCTCCCCGCTTTTAGTGTGCTGTGCCACACGACCCAAGCCATGTTCTGATACCATTTCATTACTTATATTGGCAAAAAAGCCTTGTCTTCTCTAGAATATCATGTGAGAAACAGCTATAAAGCTATAAGCCATAGTTGAATATATCCGAATTTACTATAAGTTGCATTGAACCAGAGCTTTTGAATAAAAAGGTAATCACACATAATGATTTTAATCTTGATTTATAAAAGAATATACTATGACACTCAGGCAAACTGAATTATGGTAACAAGCATTAACAATCATCTATTGGCAATATTATTCTAATATTACCAAGTATTCATTCTCTGTAAATCCCCCCCCCCCATGGCTCAGTTTATATCATTATAAGTTCTCTGTATTTGAACAATTATGCCAGATCTACTTGGCATTTATAAAAGCTTTCCCTTGTGGACAAAAGTTGGCAAACACATGTTGTGAGACAAATGTAAGAGGTACTATGGCATTTGTGAGGCTCATAATATTAGAAACATATGATCACTGATGGCAAACAGACTAAGAAAAACTAAAAATGTGCACAACATGCCTCTGATTTTCTAAAACTGTGATGTGGGAAGATTGGAAAGTCTTGATTTGTTGCCTCTACTACAAATATATATATATAATTATCTCCACATTTTTGAGAAAGGGAAAAGCTTGTATTGTCTGAAACATGCTGGAACACTAGATGAAAGAAAGCTTAAAGGAGTAGATCATGCTACCTGCTCTATCTGCTCTACATTTATTTTTTATGACAGTCTATAAATTAAGGGACCCAGCAATATAGGTGAATGACCATGCAAGACAACACATGCAACCTATTGAGAGAACCTAACAGTCTTTTTTATCTGTTTCAAATGAACTACATTAAACACTGCTAGTATCTTGTGAGGATCAGATCATCTGGATTCTGCAAATCACTGAAGCTTTAAACAGTAGTGGTCTCCAAATGGCTCCTTTCTCCATGTTTATCTCCCAGTGACAAGTCCTGTCTCCTGCATCTCTGCAGTAGTCACTCACTCTCTCCACTATTAGTGTCATTGTCTTAATAACTCTAACCCATAGTATTTCCATGTCCTACTCATGTAAGGGATAATGTAACCTCCTGACAAATCTTACCACAACACCTGCAATCTATTTTATGTATTACTCTCATACTAATTCTATGCAGAACAAGTCCACTGAAGACTTTCCCTTCCCTAATTAAGATTTGTGAGTTTATGAAAAGCCCAAGGATGACTTTTGTGTAGCCTGTTTTTTATGCTGTGCTTCAGGTATGGATGGATGGATTTTAATTGACCACTAGCCTCCACACGATGTGAGGCTTTTAATTTTAATTGTCCTTCCTAGCAACTGTAGTTCTTCAACACTGAGTGTTTTCTTTGTGTCCAAAGGGAGATGATCCCATCTACATCTTGGTCAACTTTGCTTCAACTTTTATTATATTTAAGTATTTGAGAGCAGGGCATAGCCCTATGTATAACAATGGAAAAAAGAGGAACTTACAGGCATTCTTTTCTTTGCATAGTTCTGGTAGGCACAAATTTCAGTAACATCAGTTCTCCTACAACACTGCTCAAATTTCAGTGATCACTGCATTAACTGCCAGTAATTGTATTAAATACAAACTTAGATAGCTCTCATAAATCTCATAGATACTCTTAGATACTCTTAGATAGCTCTCATAAATCCATAGTCCATAAATCACTATGTAAATAACCAATGACATCATGATCAGGGACCAATCACCTCACTTCTTTCAAAGTCTGTCAATGATTGATCAGTGCACATTTGTGATTTGGTCCATCCACAGACAGCAAAGGGTATTATTACATTACTTCCTTGTCTCTCAAGTGTAAACCTAAATGACATTTACAAAAATGAATGATCAAAAAAGGAAAATTGACCAACCGAGATCAAAGCAGAGCAAACAGAAGAAGAACAATGGTGCTGGAAGTAAAATGCAAAGTGGGCATAAATGGAGTTATAGAAGAAATGACTGACCATAGGAATGATGACACGACCCCCATCCAAAAGTCTAGATGTGCAGCCAGGAGAAATTAGTAGTGGAGAACTTATTGATGTAAATGGAGGAGCTGATTGTGATCAAAAGGATGAAGACATCCTAGAGGATGTAATGCTAGTAAAACACTTCATTTTAAAGGAAGTCTTAGAAATACTTCACAATACTGAAAGCACAAAGGAGAAAATGCCAAAAGTATATTCAAACTTGGAAAGAAATATGACAGTTCTCAAGGCTTAGAAAAGATAGTAGTTCTGTATCCTGTTACATCACAGGAAAGGAAGCACTGTTTAAAGAACAATTCTTGATACATTTTTTTTTTACAAATAAAAAACACTCTAATTCTAAATATTTCTAATTGTTTAAATTACAGTGTGTTAAGTAAACAATAATTTGCCCTTATTTTCATTTTTGAAATACATTTAAAGCTTACACAATGTTTTTAATATTTAGACGAAATCTTTATAGGTCACAGAACAGTTAGAATTTCCCCCTTTGGGCGCCTGGGTGGCTCAGTGGGTTAAGCCACTGCCTTCGGCTCAGGTCATGATCTCAGGGTCCTGGGATCGAGTCCCGCATTGGGCTCTCTGCTCAGCAGGGAGCCTGCTTCCCTCTCTCCCTCTCTCTCTCTCTCTCTCTCTCTGCCTGCCTCTCTGCCTACTTGTGATCTCTCTCTGTCAAATAAATAAAATCTTTAAAAAAAAAAAAAAAAGAATTTCCCCCTTTGATTGTTACTAAGACCATAGCCAGCACATACAAATACATGCATATGAACATACACATATATATGAATGCTTTTGTATGAATGTGGTGGTGGTATATGTGTATATTACATCCAAATTATAGATCACTACAAAAAAGAAATGCCATAAAAATCAACACTCTTTAGCAAAAAGATTATACCATCCAAATTTAATTGGAGATACTGAGAACTTACCTTTTTATTCAAATGTTTTTCAGTAGACTTTTAAAGTGGTTATACAGCCAAGTACTGAGCTCACATCTTTCTGGCAAGTTTACCTCAACCTCTCTGGCAAGCGCACATGTGATGTGGGAAGATTGGATAGCATAGCTGTGAACACTCTCGGGTCCTCCTGTCAAAAAGAATGTTAAATGGTTCAGCGGACAGTGTAATTCAGCTGCTCATATTAAAATACTTTAAGGGTGATCATTGGCCTCCTAGAAATAGGCTTCTTAGCATATTTCTCCTGATGTAATTTTGTATCTTGTTTGTCCTTGTGTCTTATAGATATAAACAAGCCATATTCAATAACGGAGTGCATACTGCAATCTGTAGTGTAACTAAAAGATAAATTATCCCTTGATATTGAGACTTTGTAGAGCAACATGTTGCCAAACTTTATTTTCAAGGGCAAGACTATCAAGTGTTATTCGTCTGTGTATGCATAGGCAACTTGAAAAAACAAAACAACAGACAAACATAAAACCTCTTATAGTACTAGAAATCTTGTCCACATAAATGGTGAATACTCTTTAATCGATGAATTTGAGAGTAGATATTCAAATTATTCAAATATTTTTGGTGACAGAGTTACTTTACATATGTCTTCAAAGATTAGCAAGTTTCACAGAAATGCAAACCAATAGCATTGCTTTCAGTATAATTCTTAATGATTTAGAAATTATCTTAAGTTGTTCTTCATGAAGAATGAAATTGTAGACCTCAGGAAATGCAGTGCTGGTTAATGGGGATTTCTGGCTGAAGGAGAAGATCACCAGATTTCAGAATGTACTGTAAATAAAAAATGTTCTTAAACTTGAAGCAACTGCTATTTCAAAGATTTATGTGGTTTAGGAACTTTTGTCCAACTTTCATGAGAAAAGACAAAAATTACCTAACTGAATCAGATCCATTCTTAGGCCACATGGGTTTCTAGTATGCTCTAAAGAGGTTTCCTCTCTAATATCATCCTTAAAAAGTGACATGTTCTACCCACCCCAGCACTTATTAACTTACTCTTCACCTGTCATCCCTACAGTTATCATCCAAACATGGTTGAATTTTAGTCTATATCAACACCTGACAGCAAAAAGATCCTTCACTCTATAAAATACATTTTCATAATTTTTATTTAATTTATCTCTTAAGGTTTCAAGGGATAGGCCTTGATTTACATCTTCCAGACTTGCTAAAGGAACTTTATGCTTTTTTCAAAACATGTCATGGCCGCAATCAAATCCTATTTGACACTTAGTTTAAAAATAAGTGATTTACTAAATTTATGGTTAGCTATTGAAACTTCTTCCCATTTACACTTTTAACATTTGCCTTGACAAAGCCCAGGAAATGTGAATTTGTTATGAGACAGCCAAGAATTGTCATATAGAATTGGAGTCAGCAATTCTGACTCCACCGATTAGGAGTGGGGTGATAATTGTTAAATTACATGAACTCTGTGCTTTATTATTTTGTGCATAAAATGGGCACTACAATAATAATTTATATTGTATAGTGTTGTTGAAAGGATTAAGTTAGATGACACATCTTTTTATATTTGGTGGCATATGATAAACACTAAAATAGTATCAATTGTTATTTGAACAATGGTTTATACCAAACCTGGAAGTTTTGTCTGGGACAAATGTTAAACCAGACAGTACATGGGACTTAGAATAAAATTGCCCCAGGAAAACTAGGATGTATAGTAACTCTTTATTATAGTGTTGTTTTGATTACTTTTACTTCAGGCAACTGCGATTAACATTTCTACCCACCCATTCTTTTTGTTTGTGTATCTCAACCTATCCAAGATGATAAATATGGAAACAGTTAGATGGCATTAGAAAGTAAAGTGGAATTGCTATAATGTATCCACAATCTCCCTGGACCCCTGAGAAAGCAGTCAGTTACTAGAGTGGGTCACACCAGCAGTGCCACTGACATGATGATGGTAGTAGCTCAGTACATGTCCAGTTCAAATATGGGCAGCCTATTTTCTAGACCTGAGTCATTTATTATCAACCTTCCTATTCTTTTCAAAGCTTTCATTACCATTTCTTTTAATTACACATGTTTAGGGCTATGAAAGTCCAGGTGTAAGTCATGGTATGTGAATTCTGATAGGTCATGTGTTTTTCAGCTAAACTCAATGGCTCTCGTGGAAATAATTTTTCAAAGTGAAATAATTATTATCCATAAACCCCATTTGCTCTTCAGATTAAACATATTCTTCTTTTTTAAAGCTACAAACTCTAGAAACATGGTGGCATTTTTCTTTCTGGAGCTAGAAACATGTAATAAGAAACCAAGCACGTTTATGCAACAATGGTGCTAGCCGCTGAATTATGTCAGAGTTCCTTCATTTATTACTTCAGATTTACCAATAATTATGGATTTTTTAAACCAGATTTCAGAATTTGAACATATTTTGCTTCTATAATAAGAGTACACTCCAAATAGGTGGATTAAGAAAATGAAACCATACATTCATGAATTACAATTGAGGGCAAATGGGTGTTTAGTACTATGTTTAGCTCTAGTACTATGAGGGTAAATGAATGACAATTGAGGGCCAGTGTGCAAGGTACTAGGGCTGCCTGAAATTTCATTCACTATATCAGGTTTTGCAGTGGAAGAAGCATGACAATTGTATTTTTCTGACTAATGGTAGGAATCATTTTCATTACTGTGGTAGGCTTATCGTCAGACTGAGACAAGGGGAACGCGAACATCAACTAGTGTTTTCATTCAACCTCTCCAGAGTTTAGCATTCTCTCCTTAATATAAGAGAAATGAGTAGGTAATCTTCAAGACATGTAGTTTATCTCTAATTCTGTGTTTCTAGGGCCTTCTTCCTAATTTAGGAGAAACTAGTCATACTCAAGACCAAGAAGTCTGTCAGTTGCATGGTGCATAAGAGAAAACTGAAGGAAGAGAGAAAAAAGCTCTCTGATAAGAGTCAAAACCAAGGCCATTTTATATTCATACAGCATCTCCACAAAATTGTACCTATGCTCAGAAATGTTTGCAATAGGGATCCAAGACATTTATACCTAAGATCAGGGTCAACCGTGGCCATAGTTTAACACTTGTCCTGAGTTCATTTTGGTACTAAGCTCTCGACTACATAGGTTCTTTTGTGTGTGCATGAGAATCCTTCCCATCTCAGAATCCTGGTGTTCCTAGAGCCACTCAATGCTTCTGCCTCTCTTTCTCAGGTTAACTTATTAAACAGTTATGTAGACAGTCTGTTTTTCACTACAATATGACCAATTTAGCTTTAATGGAAGAACTGATGAAGTCTGTATCACCTAGGATACAATAAGGTAGGTTGGTCCTGCTGGGTTTTAGAAGACTAAGAAGAAAGGGGATTTCTCTTTCCTTTGCAGATTTCAACATATCCTTTTCTTTAAACCTCTGATCCTAGAGACTAAGCCTTCATTTTATTGTTAAATAATGTCTTATTCTCTAGCTTCTTAATGAAATGCCATCATCCTGACCTGTGTTTAGAATCACTAGTTGTGTGGCAATTATCCTGAACGTATTTTTGAATTTTATTTAAATGCCATGACAATAGAATTTCTTATCACTCTGTCTCAGTTTTTGCCAACATCCTCCATGGGTCTTCATATTAGTAAAGAAATTAAACAAGCAATCAAAGATCTATTCTTTAGAAATGAGGCCTCAGATACGTGATTCATGAAAGGAGAAAGTCAAATCATGATCTCATAACCAGATACCTATCAAGGTGAAGAAAAACAGGACCAAGCTGTACTAAGGTCCAGGCAAAAGAGATTCTAGAGGAGGTTACTCTGTGTCTGCCAAGACCACAGAGCTTCATCACACGTTCCACGAGGAACACTTAAAATTCAAACTGAAGGAAATTTTAATGAGTTTGTAGCTACAGAACAATTATTTTATACCTCCAAGAATAATGTGGTTTTTTTGGTGAGCTGACATATCCTGGCCTGATTTCCTGCATGAAAAATCTCAAATTTCAGTACATTAAATTTATGATGCCATTTGGGCCTGCCAAAGGAACTTTAAAAACAGACACATGATGTCCTAAGCTGAAATCTTGTTTTTAAAACCAACCCCATTTTATGTAAAACTCAGCCATGTCCTTTGGTTTAAAAAAAGGAAAAAAAAAAAAAAAGACTACTCAGCATTTACCTGCTTTCCAGATCAGGGAGCTGAGGCCCATTTTATAATTGGCTGTGAATATGTAATTTTATCCACTACAAGCTGGACTTCAAGTTTGATACCCAATTAGATGTTTCATTAGGCTGCATGTCCCATGAATTTGATTCCATGTCTATTTCTTGCCTTCTTGCCAAGTATAGCAACCTTGAAATACTTGCCTACTATAAAATTGTGCTTTGCATAATAATTCCCAAAGCAAACAAAATTTAAACTTGGTCAGTTCTTTTTTTTTTTTTTTAATCTCTCTTTTTACCAAGAATATCATTACCTTAGTAAAAATAATAAATTTCATTTGGGTCACAGTACCAACAGGAAGCCCCAAGACTGGGAAACTGGGAAACTTTCTGTGGTATATCTGAAGTAAAGGCTGCCAGACTTCCTGGGATCCCTAGTCATACACTATGGAATGTTTTTGTTTCTTCTTGTGTAGTCTCAGGAGCCTTGAGGGTATAAAATTTTTATGTACTGGAAAGCCTTAAGAGCTAGAAAGTATTGCTAAAGTGAAAGTCAGTCACTAGGCCTGGAGGAAAGAAGAGTGACATGGGAAAAAAGCCTAAATAAAACATTTTCCTTTTGTTGGCTATTTGGAGGGATCACAGTAGAAATACGAACACCAAAAGAAAAAATATGTGCATTAACGTATTAGATTATGGAGAACTCCTGGGTTATTTGAGCTCTCATGTATTTTTGGAGGAGAGGGTCTGACGAACTTGAAGGTCTCATAGTTTTACTCTTGTGTTACGAGGTGAGGGCTTAGCACAGTGACTGACACAATAGTGAGGGCACTAAGTGGTTGTTATATCTTTGATATGCTGGCCTTTTATTTATTTTTTAAAGGCTTTTTATTAATTTATTTGTGACAGAGCACAATTGGTGGGAGGTGCCAAGGGAGAGGGACAAGCAGACTCCCCACTGAGTGGGACTGGACATGGGGCTCTGTCCCAGGACCCTGAGATCATGACCTGAGCCAAAGTCAGATTTCCAGGCACTCTAATATATGTTGGCCTTTTAATAGTTTATAATATTCTTATTGTTCTTTATGATGTTTTTCACTTCATTTTTTTTATTGAAGTAGTGTTGACATACAATGTACATTAGTTTCAGATGTACTGCATAGTGATTTGACAAGTCTATACATTGTGCTATGTTCACATCTGTCACCATAAAATACTATTACAATACCATTGATTATATTCCCTATGCTGTTCCTTTATCCCTGTGACTTATTTATGCCATAACTGGAAGCTTTTGTCTCTCACCCCCTTCACCCATTTTGCCCGTTCCGCCACCCCTTTCCCCTCTGGCAACTATGTTTGTTCTCTGAATTTAGTCTGTTTCTGCTTTTTCTTTCCTCATTAGTTTTGCTTTTTAGATTCCACATATATGTGAGATTATATGGCATTTGTCTTTTTCTGACTTATTTCACTCGGCATAATATCGTCTAGGTCCATCTGTGTTGTCACAAATAGCAAGGTCTCATCCTTATTTATGGCTGAATAATATTCCTGTGTGTGTGTGTGTGTGTGTGTGTGTGTGTGTTTATCCTTTCATTTATCAATGGACATTTGGGTTGCTTCCATATCTTGGCTATTGTAAATAATGATGTGATAAAAATAGGGATGTGTAGAGCTTCCAAATTAGTGTTTTCATTTTCTTTAAGTAAATACACAACAGTGCAATTACTGGATCATATGAGGTTTCTATTTTTAATTTTTTGCGGAACTTCCATACTGTTTTCCATTTTACATTCCAACGTACCAATTTACATTCCCACAAACGGTGCCTGAGTGTTTCTTTTTCTCCACATTCTTACCAACACTTTTTATTTCTTGTCTGTTTGGTATTAGCCATTCTGACAGTTGTAAGGTGAAAAGTCACTGTGGCTTTGATTTGCATTTCCCTGATGATTAGTGATGTTGAGCATCTTTTCATGTGTCTGTTGGCCATCTATGTGTCTTTTTTGGAAAAATGTGAATTCAAGCCCTCTGATGCTTTCACTTTAAATTCTATCGTATCTTATGTTGAAATTGCTATATTGCCTTTTTTAATTCTTGTATTTTTGATATATATTTTTATTCTTTGATTTTCATACTTTCTGTTTCCTGTTTTTTCTTTTTCCATTTTATTTTATTTTACTTCTTTTCAGTGTTCAAAAATTCATTGTTTATGCACCACACCCAGTGCTCCATGCAATATGTGCCCTCCATAATACCCACCACCAGGCTCACCCCGCTCCCCTCCAAAACCCTCAGTTTCTCAGAGTCCACAGTCTCTCATGATTCATCTCCCCCTCTGATTTCCCCCAATTCACTTGTCCTCTCCATCTCCCCATGTCCTCTGTGTTATTCCTTATGCTCCACAAGTAAGTGAAACCATATGATAATTGACTCTCTCTGCTTGATTTATTTCACTCAGCATAATCTCTTCCAGTCCCATCCATGTTGATACAAAAGTTGTGTATTCATCCTTTCTGATGGAGACATAATACTCCATTGTATATATGGACCATATCTTCTTCCTCTTCTTTTTTTTTTTTTTTTAAATCCTGAGACTTGAGATGTTTCCACATAGAGAAGACCAGGGAGAGAGGAAGGGAAGCAGGGTCCCTGCTGAGAGCCCGATGCGGGGCTCCATCCCAGGACCCTGGGACCATGACCTGAGCCAAAGGCAGAGGCTTTAACTTACTGAGCCACCCAGGTGCCCCGGACCACATCTTCCTTATCCATTCGTTCATTGAAGGGCATCTTCGTTCTTCCCACAGTTTGGCGACTCTGGCCATTGCTGCTATGAACACTGGGGTACAGGTGACCCTTCTTTTCATTACATCTGTATCCTGTTTTGTTTTTCTTGCAAACAATATACTATGGAATCTTCTTAAATAGATATGAGGCACTTTATCTTTTGGTTGTTTTTACCCATTTATATTTAATTAACTCTTACCTATTTATTAGTTCCAATTACTTTTATATCTACCATCTTATTTTGTCCTGTGTGTGTATGAGAGAGAGAAAGACAGACAGAGGGAGAAAGAGAGAGAGATAGAGGGATACTGAGTAAGCCAGAAAATACCAATGGGAATTTATCATTACAATGGAGGAAGCTGTCCTGCTGGCAGTTCTTGGACTGACCCAACTCAGAGCAATATGAGAAAGAGAACAAAACACAAATAGAATGCTCTCCAACCTAGTCCACTTTATTTGCCTCTTTCCTTGTATCTGGGGACTTGTTTCACTTTCTCATAGTTTGAAGTTTTTCCTGTGAAGGCCTCAGAATCAATGATTTTCTATCCTGACTGTATATTATAACCACATCGAGAATATTTAATAAATATACCAAGCTGACTTGATTGGTCTAAGATGAGATCTGCAAAATAGTATATATATTTTTTTAATGTCCCCCACCCCTGAGAATTCTAATATGCAGCCAGGATAGAGAACCACTGCATGACAAACATCACCTTCCATGATACCATCATGTTTGCCTAACACAAACAACAAAAGCTTAGTCCCGAGGGTGTGCTCTTGCTTTTGAGGTTCAGAATCTTCCTACATGTAGAGAGCTGTTAGTGGGGCTATGAGTACCCAGAGTCCAGACTGAGATAACAGCCCAAACACTATTTGTGAGTACAATGAGAGAGTGCTTGCCCGGCTCAACCTTTTGTTAAGAACTTCAACTGGACTGTCTTCTCAGCTAAAGCAATATGAAGGGAAGGGGTTTAGTGCAAGAATTTTATACCAGAGTTCATATTCCATATTTTCTTGTCCTGGTTCCCCTCCCACTCTAGGCTCTTCTTTTCTTAATCTCCTTCTTCCAAGGATCTCTAACAGGATTTTTTTTTTTTTTTTTTTTTACTTGCCCAGTAAAGCTTAAAGTCCTGTCAACCTCTACTATGCTTTCCTTAGTGTTGAATGCTTGGTTTAAGATCACCATTTTCCTTTAGTTCATTTTCCCTTAGTTCACCTGCTCTCACAGGTTTGCATGTCAAAATGTCTCCTAGACTAAACTAACCTTGAGGGTCAGAGCCTTTGTCTCTGATACTTATTTACTCTGTGCCCAGAGTGAGGCTTTATTGGTGCATAAAATTATCTTTATGCATTTCTGTTATCTTCAAATATTGAGGCTCTCCATCTTAAATAGCTTTGATTTTACAAGTTTCAATAAAAATATTTAAAGAAACATTAAGAAGTAGCACATATATTAATTCAAAGTCTGTATAAAGAAATTTTTTTAGTCATTTAGTGGGAAGTGTGGCTATAATTTCAATTTTGTTATGGCTTATAAGCAGTTAAAATGGGCTTGTAAATATCAACCTATTCTTAGCATTCTGTGGTCACTGTTGACACAAACCAATTTGATGTGTTCTAGAATATCACATTTTATGGAAGACCATAGACATCTAAAATATTTTAGTTTTTTGGCTTATTACTGCATACTCCTTTTATAATAGCTAAACTTCAGGCAGCAAATAGATCCTTATAGAAGTAAGATAGTGCTATGGTAAGTGCTGTGAAGTGTGTAAACCTGGCGATTCACAGACCTGTACCCCTGGGGATAAAAATATATTATATGTTTATAAAAAATAAAATTAAAAAAAAAAAAGAAAAGAAAATCTGTGAAGACTGGAAAAGGAAGAAATAAAGCTGTTATTATCTGAAAAAAAAAAAAAGAAGAAAGATAATTGAGGGTGTTTTACTACATCTTGAGATATAGAGAGTGAAAAAGAAGGCCAAATTTGGAAGGAATAAACCAAGTGTGGGGTACCAGAAGCCTCAGGAAACAGGATCTGATGCCTTCAATTAGTCACAGAGGATGAAGAGGGAAGGTCGCAGAGCACAGTAAACAAACCATCTTGCAGTAGGCTTTAGAGCAAGCCTGGAGCCAGTTTCATGCCTGAAGATGTGGAAGTTGTCCTTGTGGAAAAATCTGCCTGAGAGGAGTCTATGTCTGATAGGAGAAAGGGGAAGAAGAAAAACCTAATTGGGTTTATGAGCAATTTAGTAAACAAACCAAAGGAAGGCAGAAGGGTTAGAGAGAGTCAGAACTACTTTCTAAAACTAAACAGTCTATTGGGAGAGTTTTATGATTTTCCTTTTGAGAAAATGTCACAAATTCAATGAAATTTGATCAATTTCTAAAGCTTATTCACTTTCCTTTGATTATGGCCACCATACTTTGCAAAGGTAATGGGATAAATATTATTTTTCTTCTATGCTTGTCAGTTTATTTACTAAAATATCGGAAAATAGGTCTAAGTGCAAAATAATTTTAATGTATAACATCAGTATGAGATATTAATATCAATTTTCTTTTAGAAAGTATATAAAGAGCAAACCACATATCTGTAATAATAGCATATGCACTATTTTGTTCTATTAGCTTGAAGCATTAAATATCTTTTCTAAATTTAAAAGAGACGTGTTTAAGTGAACAAATTAACTCTAATTTATTCATTAGATTTCTAATAGCCAATAAAACATTGGGATTTAAAGTTTGTTCATAGTCTAAAAGTGAAATAATTAAAGATTTACATATAATTTTAAGACATTCAAAAACAAAACAATAGTGTGTATCTAACTGGCTGGTGAACTGAGCTAAGGAATTTTAAAGACTGTACAAGTCAATTTAAAAAGGAATTCAGAGATATAAATCACTATGGCCAATGTCCTGGTTCCAATTAGTGAATGAAAAATACTGCAGAAAATCTACAGACGCCTATTATAGAGAATGCTCTGAAACAGCAATTGTTCCATACTTTATTATTAAACAATAAAACATTGTCTTTTCAGTCATATAAAATTTAAATATTTTAAACAAAGTAGAATACCACCCATCTCTTGAACAGCTATTGCAACTGTTTTTCCCAGAATAAGGAGTCTATTGTTTTATACACCAGATATGTCTGGAGCTATCTACAAGGCTGAAAAGAACCAGAGAGTGAACAGTTCGTCTATAATCCCAGCAAGTCAGTTTATTGATGATTCAGTAGTCCCTCAATTCCTTGAATTGAAAAACTGTTTTTTTTTCCCCCCAGTTGATAGATCTGTCTGCCTCCAAGCACAGAATTTGCCTAAAGCTCTTAAAACATAAGTGCACATACTTTATCAGTTAGGGAAAGCATGTTTAAAGTTTCAGACCATTGGCTCTCTGATGGTAGCAACTTCCTTAATTTCTGTTTTAGATTAGTCTTTTAAAAACTGATGAGATAGAGTTTGTATAAATTACACAAAGCTTTCTTCTTTCTCTAAAGTCCTATAGCACTACCAGGAGGTCTCATTCCACAAAAACAGTTACAGAAATTATTCATATTGATCAAAAATTGGACAGAGATATATTGTTCTCAAATTGAGATGCTTCCTAAATAGACTGAGCACTAAAATTGTAATTCAAATAGAGTGTATATCCTTGTCAATTTTTAAAGTCAAGAGTAAAATCAAAAGGTATCTGGAAAACTGAAGTGATCCCAAAGTCAAAGGTGTTTATATGGACTTGTTGCTATACTTAATGATTAAAAGAAGTAAGCTTTATTATAGATATTAAGCTAAATCTACAATTTAATCAACACAATCAATGCTGTGTTTTGTTGAGATTATAACCATATATAAATGTTTGACAAATAATTCTATGGATTGTACTCACTGATCACTCTCCACTATTGGAATGTCATTGCTCCAGCTCTTTTCAGGATTCAGCAGCAGTGGCCCAGACTAAAGAGCTGCTAACATGGTATGTGCTCTGTGAATCAGCCCTCCACGTTTGTGTATTGTGTTACTACACTTATTCCTAATAATTTAGACACATGAAATATAAGACAACAGACATTTCATCTAGATTTGAACAAAAGTTAAACTCATCTTTTGGTACAAAGATCTCAATTATAGTTTATATGCTTACCATATTTTCCAGTTTTGATTATTTTCTCAAACTAAAATAATCTGCATAAATAGTGTACTAACTCCAAAGAAAACAATTATCTAGAGCCATAAATCTCATGACAAGAATTTTGCTGGCAAAGCTTTGTGAATCCCATTGATATATGAGGACCTTGGGCTATGTATCTGGGTAGGGCTGGCATTCATCAATCACTACAAAAAATAAAGGAAAAATTAAAATGCTAGACATACTCATTGCAAAAATGGCTAGAAGTTATGAAGTGGTTCTAATCTTTAAAATAATTTCTGTCTTTGGAGGATATATTATGGAATCAGTTTTTTATATCTATATATTATATATTTTATTTTTAGATAAATATATGTTATTTTGCATTATATGTTATATAACAGCATATATAATATGTAAGTATGTATTCATAAAATATATTTTATATATTCTGTATTCTATCTTAAATATATTGTCTATATTATATATATTTATAAATCTTATTTATATTAAATGAAATTAGTTCTCAAACATTGCTTTTCTCATCACATCCACTGAAGCATGATTTCATTCTTTTCCTAGAAAATTTACTTCATTGTGTATGACTTGCCTTTAATATACTTTTAAATGCTTTTCAGATATAAATTCCATAATTTCATCTAAGCTATACCTTATTTTTTTTAAGTCATCTCACATAAGAAAACAATTTTTGAGGTGAATAATTTTTTGCCTTATAAAAGATCAATAACCAAGACAGAAGGCATCAAAAAAACTTCAAACTTTTAAGATAGGGGATGGCATATTGACATATACACTTAAAAAATAAACAAAACAAATGTCATAAAATTTAAACTTGGAGAAATCAGAGAAAAACTACAAATATATGTCAAAAGATGTTAATATCATAATTGTTTATCATGGACAATATCTAAGTAGGATATATCTATATATTATACATAGTATGTAACTATATCTAGATATCTAACTTTATATATAGTGTTTTATAATTTTTCATACTTTTATGAAATAATTTATACAAATTAATGATAAGCAATGATTCCCCTGACACTTCATACGCTAGACTTATTCTTTACAAGTGAACACCTTTAGCTCTTTCTTCTGGAAAATAATATTCTTTTTTTTTTTTTTAAGATTTTTGTTTATTTATTTGACAGAGATCACAAGTAGGCAGAGAGACAGGCAGAGAGAGAGAGAGGAGGAAGCAGGCTCCCTGCTGAGCAGAGAGCCCAATGTGGGGCTCGATCCCAGGACTCTGGGATCATGACCCGAGCCAAAGGCAGAGGCTTTAGCCCACTGAGCCACCCAGGTGCCCCAAATAATATTCTTTTAATGTTAGCTCTCCATCCATCATTTTAGTCACTGACCATCTTTTGCCATGACAGAAAATTTATCTTTTTGCCAGACCTCTAGCTCCCTGCCTCCTCCCCTGTTGGGGGTATGTTTTGTTTTGTTTCTCATGATTTAGTTCCTATTTTTTTAGATGTCCCTTCATATCTGTAGGTGATACATTACCTTATCGTCTTATTTCATGTTCCTTCAAGTACAGTCTCTTCGATGATCTAGTTTATAAAATACAGATATAATCTTCCCCATCCTATCCCCTGACAACTCTTTTCATAATTGTGTATAAATATTTTTTCTTAAAAATCCAGGAGTGACTGTAACTCCATTTCACTTCTGATGCTGCTTTTCTTTTCCCAGAAGTTTTTAATTGTTCCTTCCTATGTACTGTTTATAATAAATATATCCCCTATTTCTTTTCTTAACCTCTCTATCTAATCACATATTTTATTTTTTCAGGGATCTTCCTCCAGAGCTCTGTGTTCAATTTTGATCTCGATCAGTACCCTGTACCCTGCCCTTCTTTCCTGTTTCCTGGATTCCATGTCTTTTCCTTTCCTTTATTTTTATTTACTTATTCATTCGTTCACTTTGAATTTTGTATTTCTACAAGGCTTTCAGCTGGTTTGGGTCAAGGACAGAGATTTTGCACTTCCAGGTGGTGCTGATGTTATGGTCAGGGAAACACATTTTGAATAGCATAGTCCCCAGACTAGTGCAGTCCAAATGCAAGCCAAAGCTAGAATTTTAAATTTCCTGGTAGTCATATTAAAAACATAAAAGAAGGGGTGCCTGGGTGGCTCAGTGGGTTAAAGGCTTTGCCTTCGGCTGAGGTCATGATCTCAGTGTTCTGGGATTGAGCCCCACATAGGGCTTTCAGCTCAGCAGGGAGCCTGCTTCCTCCTCTCTCTCTGCCTGCCTCTCTGACTACCTGTGATCTCTATCAAATAAATAAATAAAATCTTTAAAATAAAAAAAAGAAACAGGTGAATTAATTTTAATAATGTATTTCATAAAACCCAATTTATCCAAATGAGTAACATTTAAGCATGCAGTCAGTACTGTAAAATTATTTAAAATATATTTTCTTAAAAAATATATATTTAATCTTTGAAATCTGGTACTTCTTTTATACTTTGTACCATGTCTCAGTTTGGACTAGCCACATTTCAAAAGCTCAATAGCCATAAGTGGCAAGGTGCCCCCACATTGGACGCATAGCCTAAGAGATCCTCTTGCATATGGGTATTAGGACACATGTACAAAAATATTTACAATGGCAATGCTCAAGATAGCAAAACCGTGGTAAGACCTAAATGCCTATTGACAGAAAAAAATGAATAAATTTCAATAAGTGAATTATATTACTATATGGGATTGAAGAACAACTTCATAAAACAAGGATTAAAGAAACATAATTTGAGTTAAAAAACAGTTGCATAAATCTACACGTTTTATGCTACTGTTTCATAAAACTCAAAGACAGACAAAAGGAAAACAATCTTTTCTTTTGCAATATATAAATATGTGATAAAACTGTTTAAAGAAACTATGGTAAGAGAGTGATGAACCCAAAGCTTGTGGCTGTGGTTCCCTAGCTGGGCTTTCAGGGAAGGTGTGGAGATAGTGGTGGCTGAGGCAGGAGACAGAGAGGAACATGCTGGTAGCTACAGGTTATGAGAAGACACTAGTTATTGGATTAAGGGGTATACCCAAAGTTATTGTATTTTATATACTTATATTTCAAAGCTTTAAACTTGATGTCTTACCCAAAGTTCCTCTAGGAAAACAGCGCCTGATACAAGGGCTGACATCCAGATTGTTTATTTGGGGAAGTGATTCCAAGAGAACAGGATTGAAGTTTTGGCAGAGTTAAACAGAGAAAAAGGGAAAGCCAGCAGAGTTATCAAGGACAACTGGAACGCAAACCTTCTAGAATCTTTGGTGCAACCAAAAGTATAGATCTCAGAATTGTAGAGAGAAGCATTTGCTTCTGACTCCTGACTGTTTTGGTCAAGGGTAGCCCCATGGAGAATTAACAGTCCATTTCCCGGCTAGGAGTTCCCCTGGGTCCCCTGTGTAGAGGCTTTAGGGAAGCCTTACCTCCCAGATGAGAGATTACCTTGCAGCTGAGGCAAGATAGTTGTGGCAGGAATAGCTAGAAATATAAAAGGGCCTAGAGGTTGTAAGTCAGGAGAGCAGAGTTCTCCAATATACTTACCTGAGCATATATTCTTGTGTAGGCATCAAATGCATTTTAAAAGACAGTTTAAAAAATTACACACACTTGTCTTTTTCTTCAGATGAAATCATTTCTTGGAAATTTAATACTCAACAGATACTAGAGTGTCCCTTACATGGCATGGAGGCCTTGGCTACTTCTCTAACCTCATTTTCTTTTTCTTTCTTTTTTAAAGATTTTTATTTATTTATTTAAATTAAATAAATATTTATTTATTTATTTGACAGACAGAGATCACGAGTAGGCAGAGAGGCAGGCAGAGAGAGAGAGAGAAGGGGAAGCAGGCTCCTTGCTGAGCAGAGAGCCTGACTCGGGGCTTAATCCCAGGACCCTGGGATCATGACCTGAGCCAAAGGCAGAGGCTTTAACTCACTGAGCCACCCAGGCGCCCCTACCTCATTTTCTAATACTCTCCTTGTTCTTTATAGCAACCCATCAGTATTGCCTCCTTAGGCTACTGGAACTCACCTCAGGGTCTTCATTGTCCCTCTGCCTGGGGCACTGTCACAGTGACTCACCTCTCATTCCATGGAAGTTTCTTTATCACTTTTACCTTCACATGACCAGCCTTCACTCAACCTACTATGCGTCACTCCCTATACTCTTGGGCTGTTTTTCTTTCTATGGCATTTATCACAGCTTGGTATTACACCATATAGTTACTTTTGCTGTCTGTCTCTCCTAGAAGAGTGACAGCTAGAAGAGGTAATGGGCTACTCCTTGTTCAGTTCACACCTCTACCTCAAGGACGTAGAATAATGCCTAACATCTAATAGATGCTCAACAAACATTTATTGAATGCCCTCATGTTTTTCACAATTAAAAAAAATCATACTGCTAGCTAGTGAATTTAATTTCAAATTCATGTACACTGAGGGACTCCACTCATTTAGTTTTATAAAATTTTCAATTTTCTATCTGAATTACATTTGACTGAATCAATCAAAATCTAACAAAATCTTTGACTCTTTTTTGAGAACTCAAACTGAGAACCACTATTTGGAATATATGACCTCTTTGTAAATAGAAACTAAGCCGGTATTTAAGTTTTGATGAAACCTGAAATTGGACAAATTCACAGGGCTTCAGGCCTAGCGGAGTGTTCTGCATGGTAATTGCAAGCATTGTATAAAGTGGTCATTCATTAGCACTTCCAGATAACACTTGGCTTCCCTGAAAGGATATTGAGTATGCAAAATTACAGCCCAGTGGTTATGGGATTACTAAAGTGGCATAGTCTAGGTCTCTGTGAATCAAAACTGTGCACTGGAGAAATGTGCTTCACAGTTTATTATAAACTAAAAGGAATACTAATGTTTGTACATGTTACTTAATTTAGTCCTAAGTTATTATTAAAATATTTTAGTTTTTTAGTTTTCATTAAGCAGTTTCGGTACTATCTGGAACTGTTTTTCCTCTAAAAATAGCACATTTAAAACCAAATCAAAATGCTTTCCACATTGAAAATACTTCATATTTGTATATATTTGTTACATAATCCACATGGTCTTATCACTGGGCATATTGGAGTCACAGCACAGATTAGTGGGGGAGGAGCAACATAAATAACAATAATGACTTTTCTACCAGGCAGTTGTAATGCTGAAAGTAGAGGGCTAAAGAAACTTTAGTATTGGCACCTAGAGTACCTTTTCAGGTTCCTTCAGGCTGAGTTAATGTCTAGGAGCCTCCTCTTTGACCTGAGCTATAAATCATGAATCTCTAAGGAGAAAGGAGAGTGATATTAGAGCTGGCTCTCCCTGAAGGAAGACAGCAATGACATCTCATTTTTGAGAGGGACCTGATACAAGTGTCTGTTGACTGAATTAATTAATGTTAATTCATGTCTAATAGCAATGACCAGTTAGGTACTAAAAAACAAAGCAAAAACACAAATTGAACTTTTTTTGTGATTCAAAAAAGCTTGTTTAAAAAAAATATACTGATGCTTGTGCAGAGGTCTTTTATTATTTAGTTAGTTTCAGGTTTTTTTGTTTGTTTGTTTGTTTGTTTTAAGATTTTATTTATTTATTTGACAGATCACAAGTACGCAGAGAGGCAGGCAGAGGGAGAGGGAGAAGCAGGCTGCCCGCTGAGCAGAAAGCCCGACTCGGGGCTCTATCCCAGGACCCTGAGATCATGACCCGAGCCGAAGGCAGAGGCTTCAACCCACTGAGCCATCCAGGCGCCCCTAGTTTCAGGTTTTATCAATTTCAGTTAGTTAACATATAATGTAATATCAGTTTCAGGTATAGAATTTAGTGATTTTTCACTTACATACAACACCCAGTGCCCATCACAAGTGCCCTCCTTAGTACCCATCATCCATTTAACCCATCTCCCACCCACCTCCCTTCCAGCAACCCTCGGTTTGTTCCATAGATTAACAGTCTGTTTCTTGGTTTGCTTCTGTTTTTGACCCATAGTCTCAGAGCAACACCATCACTATTTAGCCTCAAACTACCAATGAAAAAACAAAAACAAAAAGTGAAACACCAAATTATTTTTTTCATTTGAGGTGCTACGTGTGTGTGTGTGTGTGTGTGTGTTGTATATTTGTGTGTATGCACAGTGCAAAGATCTTAGTAAATTTAGCAGTGACAAAAATACAAAAAGAGCTAGAAGCCTGAAAAGTAATTTGAAATGAACAATTTCCTTACCACTTGAATACATATGATGGGGACTTTTTAATTTTTGTGTCTGTTTTTTTCATATCTGAAGATTTAATTAATCCATGCATAAGCAACACTCAAAAGAGCATGCATTTAAAATGGCACTTACTTTTTCAGGAAGACTTGCCAGTAGTTGGAACATCTCTATCTACCTAGATAAGAGAGAAAAAAAAAATACTCTAGCCTTTTTAAGTTTTAGTGCAATGTTTCACCAAAGACTACAACATGGAACCTAAGAGAACTAGTAAAATCTCAGACTGAAAGCATTTTTAGCTTGTGCTACAATACGGAGTTGTGCTCTGTAGATACACACTCCTCATTTTCTTTGCTGTTTCACGCCAAGTATTTTGGCTGCGCCATCCTCAAATATCAATTTGGAAAAACATGTCTGTCAGCAGCTCATTTTCCCATCAATTTAAGCTACTAAACCATAAAATTGTTGCAAACTGCAGATGGCTTTAAAGATTGTGTTGACTGTATAGAAAATATGCCGGATGCCTTCTAAATGTATAGCAAAATAAGAAGCTTTTTTCTAAGCCAAGATATTATATCCTTTTCAATGAAAGCCAAGAAAATATTTAGATTATCATTCAAATGCTCTCCATCAGTCTTTTAGGAAAAATATGCTTTCTAATAAAAAAGAAATTCAAGAAAAGATCTCCATGGAAGAACAAAATGTTAGGGTACCCTCTACCTGTGAGAGCTACTTTCCCACTACATGATCCAAGACAGAGTACACAAATAGGCAATATGTAGCTTTGAAAATTGTATTTCTACAGTGATGGCAGAGATTTAAAAATTACTTGATTGGCTCACTTACTAAGTACATAAAAGAAATTTCAAAGCAATAAAAGGGCAAATCCTTATTTGTATAGGTATCAAAAGAGAAGCCAGTGTAATTATATAGTAAACCAAGTTACAGCCAGTGCAATAACTATTAAAAGCATTTTACCAGCTTTCAGAATATTTACTACTATGTCTTAAAAGTCTTTGCAAAAGTGAACTTTTAAAAATTATATTTTATTGCCTTCAGAGACTTGTTCTGTATACTGGGCTAATCTTCAATGCTGTGCATTGTACTAAACATCATGAATAATGGGAAATATTATATTTAACTAATGAAATCCTGAAGAAGGTAAATTAAAAAAAATATGTTAGACAATTCTACATCAAGTTCCATATGTTCCGTGGAACTGTTAAAGGGGGGAAAAGACCTTATGTACCTTTAAGTACACTAAAGATTATAAAAAATAAGGTCTACAGAAGCCTATTCAGAAGTGAATTTATGGTCTAGAGGAGAGACTGCAGGACAGAGGCTAGTAGACTGGTTTCCATTCTCACTTGCTGCAAATCTTTAAACCTTTCCAAACTTCCTTATCTATGAACTGAAGATTTTGGACAAAATTGTATCTAAATCCCGGTTAGCAAGAACATTGTGATTCTAGCCTGTAAAAGAACAAAGACTTGCTTATTTTTCTTTCAAACTCATATCCCAGATTCTTAAAATGATTTTTCATACTGTTAACTATTGTATTCTTATTATTTTTAATGATTTTAGATAATTTTTCATGTAAAAATCCCAGCAAACATTCATTCTTTTTGTGCATGTACGTGTGTGTCTTTGTGCCTGAAATATTGCTCACATAATTGTAATTAGTATGTACTGCATAGATTTTGTGTTCTGCTTTTTAACATTATATCATAAACCTCTTTCCAGGTCTGAGGATAAAACAATTGCATACATCAAAGTAGTTCCAAAGTCAACATATATTTCCAAGTTTAGGTATTTTTCTTGACTTATATGTGAGCCCCTCAAGTCCAGAAATCCTTTGTTATTCATCTCTCATCTCTAGAATCTAGCAGTGAGTTAACATGCTGACACTCAGTAAAACATAATAACTAATTATAACTAACATTTATTCAACTATTATATCAGATGTTGAACTAATTGACTTGTGTAGGCCATTTATTTAGTAATCACAAGTAAATTTTCATAAAAATACTATTCTCATCTAATTTTTAAATGAATAAAATATGGCTCAGGAAATTCCAACAACTTTCCAATTTTACCCAGTTTGTAAGAGGTGGCACTGGTTTTATAATCCAAACAACAAGCTCTTAACAATTTCACTATACTTCAGTTCATTTTTTTTATATCTATATATTAAATGACTTTTCATCCTATTGAGGACCCATAAATTTTTTAGATGGACACTTATACTCTCTTTTGGCTATCAGCATTGTAAATAATAAAGTGCTACTAAACACATTCCTTTGTGTAGATATGTGTGGATTATTTTCACACTTGATGAACTCAAAATAATAAAATGTAATACATATGTCATTATATAATATATATATTATATAACATATAACATACACATATATATATAAACGGAATATTATTCACCTTTAACAAGGAAGAAAACAATACATTCTACAACATGGAGGGAACTTGAGGACAACGAAGTAAGCAAGTCACCAAAAGACAAACACTGTTTAGTTTCACTTATTTGAAGTCCATTTGAATAGTCAAATTTATGGAGACAGAAAGAAGAATGGTAGTTTCCAGGGACTGTGGAGAGAAGAGAAAGGGAGTTAGTATTTAATGGGTACAGGATCTCAATTTGGAAAGATGAAAAAGTTCTGGAGATGATGGGGATGGTTGCACAATAGCATGAGTGTAAGTAATGACACTCAACTGTACACTTGAAAATGGTTCAAATGGTAAATTTATGTTAAATTTTATCATATTGAAGAACTGAAATTAAATCTAAGGAATCAATACATTTTAAGCATATTGACTACTATTTAATATTTCTAGATACTATCTTTTGCTGTTCTTGTTTTACTTAAGGCACCATCACTACAAGAAGTTTTCAAAAATTACCCCAGAGTTTCAAGATCAAATGTGTTGATATTTTCAGTTACAGACCTGAGTAAATATAGCTCATGTTTTTATGACCCAGCCAGCTTATCCTTGAAACATGGCGGCTCTCAGTGATGTGAGCAATGGTGTTGTGGGGAGATGAGCAGAACAGAGCTGAGTTTTGGGTCCTTTGTTTGTCTCTAGGTCTGATTTCACAGTTGGTAGCCTGTATACCATGCAGTTTCTAAAGAGATGTAGTAAATTAAGGTTTGCTTTAGACCAAAATCAATATGAAAGAGAGCCAAACTTGCGGGTAGGGCATAACCGTAGTTGGAAGCTAAAGTCAGACTGAACAACTCATCATGTTCTATTCGAAGAAATAACCAGCAATTGACAGCAAGACAAAGAGTCATTCTCTAGGGGAGGGAAAGAAACGTGCAAGCTCTCAAATCCTCAAATTTGGGAGGAAATTAAAGTGTACTCAGATACTGGGTTGCCCAGAACAATTATGACACACCTAGTGTATGGCTATAAGATACCCAGGGCAGATCTCTAGGGAGTTGGACTTCAAGACAGGAAAACTAATTCCAGATTTACTGAACAATAAGATGTGTACCTATTGGAGCGCCTGGGTGGCTCAGTGGGTTAAAGCCTCTGCCTTCAGCTCAGGTCATGATCCCAGGGTCCTGGGATCGAGCCCCGCATCGGGCTCTCTGCTCAGCAGGGAGCCTGCTTCTCTCTCTCTCTCTCAGCCTGCCTCTCTGCCTACTTGTGATCTCTCTCTCTGTCAAATAAATAAATACAATCTTAAAAAAAAAAAAAAAGATGTGTACCTATTAACTATTGAGGCAGGTGCAGGGCTTTCTTAATAACTCGCTCTATAATTTGAAGATAGTATATTAAGCCATCAGTGATGAGAAAGTTATCTCCCAATTAAGTGAATCATCTTCCTTTCAGACTCTCGAAATTTATTGGCACAGTTAACTTTTTTTTAGTTTATGCAACAGAAAAGGCAACAGTGTATAGTTGAAAGAGGTTGGCTATAATGCAACATACATAGCTTTTCTGATAATAACCATGGATGAATTACTCAGCATGAGTTACTGACTATTGGATGAATTAAGGCCTAAGATACCCTTCAGTTCTAAAATTCTGGTGATTTAGAGTTATAAACAAATATAAAATTGTCAGCTTGTTTTTTATCACACTGTTAAATGCAGTATTTTTTTGAAATATATTAAGTTGAAATGAAAATATTAAATATAAACCAGAGGAGATAAAAATTAATTTCATTAACAACTAAGCTAGATTTAAACAGAAATAAAATATCTATATTTTAAGAAATAATTTTAATATAATATATGAAGAGAAATTTTAAATTACTGTTTAAATAATAAGTATAGGAATGAATCATACTATTTCACAGGTAAAATCAATACTTCAGGTCAGTAGGTTAAGGACATCACAGTGTTAATTTCCTTTAATCGAAAACAATGGGAAGGACATGATATGCACCAGACACTCTGATAAATATTGAACATATAATGACAAAGCAAGATATCTTGTTTCTCCAGAAAATCTTATGTTTAAGGAGAAACAGATACTTCTGTGGGAACACCTAAGACACCGAACCCAGCCTCGGCTTGGAGAACCCTTCCGTGGGAGTGGAGAATGCAAACTTTGCCTGATAGAAAAGGCCTAGGAGAATCATTCTAGACAAAAGAAGAGCATGGAAAAAACTTAGGGATTCAAAAACACACTTCTCCATTAGTGAAATACAAATATTCATGAAATACAATATTTAAAGGAAGGGGTAGTGAAAAATAGGCCAGAAAGTATGTATATCAGATAGGGTAAGGAAGGCCTTGTATACGTGGACTTTATATTTTTTGAAAGTAAAAAAAGTAATAGCAAATTATAATAATACTACAAAATATTTCTGTATTTCTTTTGTTGATGCTATGACAAGAGCATAAATGCTGAGACAAATTCCTTGTTCTTTTTTGTTGTTGTTTCAGGTTTTTATTGAAATTCTAGTTAACATACAGTGTAATATTAGTTGCAGGTGTAGAATTTAGTGAATAAATCATTAAGCTCCTTGATTCCTTGTTTTCTAACAAGCTAGGTAATTACTGGAAAATTCCTTCACCTCCATGAACATGTCATAACGACCATTTTTGTCTCTCTTCCCCCCTCATCTCTATGTTTTAATCTGTTTGACTAGATCATCTTTAGCGATGCTTCTCATCCAAAAAAATTTTAAATTCAGCCCTATTAGAGCTTTACATAATATAAAAATCTCATATACCTAGGACTCCAAAACCTTGCTTGAAGCAGACATGGAAAAAATTGTATCTTTCTGATGTCACTGGCTGTGGAAAGTAATTATATTAGAAACAAATGGCAGGAAAGGTACAAATTTTATCTCTTTTTTATAAGAAAATTTTTTATGCCTTCATAAAACTGTTGCTGAAATTGAAAACAGTATCACAGCGAGAGGTAGTATCCAACAAGAAACCAGCCTTTGGAGCATTCATGACAGACAACCATTTGGTACCCAAATTTGTTGGCACCCAAATTCCATTTATTAATACCACATCAGTGACTTTTTGGGAAATATATTCCTACTAAGCTCTCATGAGACTTATTTTAAAGCAGAAAGCCAAATTTATTACTTCAATCATCTGCAATGAAGGATATCTATTTCTCAGGACTAATAATTAGACAAGACATTTCTATCCCTTAAACATCATTATATTCTCACTATTTACATAACAAAAAAGTGGTCACCAAGAAATAGTATTATGGATTCCTATTCATCTTTTGGAACATTAAATGGTTCTTAAATTCCACTTCTTTAGGTTATATTCCCTGGTACCTAGTTAGTTATTTTCCCTGGTTAGAAGCTCCAAAGCACCATGCATTGTTCACCTATAGATCTTATAACAAAACCAATGAGATAATTTACATAGTTATATTTAAATGACTACCCTCTCCCCAATGAGCAAGGACTGTGACTGCCTTTCCAAGTTCCATTTCTATTTCCCTAATGCTGTGTCAGACAACTGAGTAGAGACTTTGTTATATGGGGAAAAAATGTCTACTTTATTCAACTAGTATTCTAACGTCATATCCTATCTAAAGCATTTAATGACCACCGGATAAAAATATTTATCGTTTTTTCAATCAATACATAATAAATGTGTTCTACATCAAGTATAATTCTGAGATCAGGTAAGGACTTTGTTTTCATACAACTTACATTTTTAGAGAATAGGTAGAAGAAGTAAAAAAAGTCAGATAGTAGTATGCTATGCAGATATTTAAAATAGAGTAATGCACCAAATAATGCCTGACTGCTCAGAGAAGGCCTCTTTCAGAAGGTGACATACATGGTAACATTTGAGTGACAAGAAATAATCATCCATGCAAAGATCAGGAAAAATCTTCCAAGTAAAAGAAAAGCAACATCAAATGCCTTGAAATGGGAGTGGGATCACCATATTTAAAGAACAGTGACATAAAATGTCTGTGATGTTGGAAGAAAATTGACAAGGAGAAAGTAGTACAAAATGAGATTGAAGTATTAGGTAGGGGCTAAATCTTATAGTGCTGTGCTGGCTAGAGCATAACCATGGCTTAAATGTACTTGAGTTAGAAATGCATGGGTCTTAAATAGGGAGGAAATAAGATCTGACTCATGTTTGAAATCAGATTCCTCCTTCTTTTGAAGAACAAATGATAAATGATCAAGAATGGAAATAGCAATAGGGAGATATATACAGGAGTCAAGAAGGGAGAAGATGGTGTTGAGATTAAGCTTAGTGATGGTAGAGAAAGAGAAGTGGAATACACATTCAGGATATGACTTTTAATTAGAGTAAACAAGACTGGTTGGATGTAGTGTGTTGAAGAGGCCAAGAATAATCATGAGAAATTTAGGATTCTAATGTAAGCAACAGACTATATCTGGTATCATTCACTGAGATGGAGGAAATGAAGAGAAGCAGTTTTGGGGGTAAGAATCAATAATTGACATGTTGAGTTTGAAATTATATGTAGATGTAGGGGCTCCTGAGTGGCTCAGTTGGTTAAATATCTGCCTTCGGCTCAGGTCATGATTCCAGGGTCCTGGGATTGAGCCCCACATTGGGATCTCTGCTTGGCAGGAAGCCTTCTTCTCCCTCTCCCATTCCCCCTGCTTGCCTTCCCTCTTTCACTGTGTGTCTCTCTGTCAAATAAATAAATAAAATCTTTTAAAAAAGTAGATATCAAGGAAGATTTTGTATATACAAGTCAGTATTTCTTAGGAGAAGCAGAGATTGGAGATGTAGAATTTGGGCTCATCAGCATGTGGAGGATATTTAAGGTGGTAGAACTGAATGAGGTCATTTAGGAACTATAGAAAGAGAAGAAGGGGAACCCAACACTTAGACCCAGTCCTTTTTTTTTTTTTTTCCTATATCTGGCAAGAGTTCTTTTTAATTAACATATAATGTAGTACTTGTTTCAGGGGTACAGGTCTGTGATTCATCAGTCTTACACAATTCACAGCACTTCCCATAGCACATACCCTCCCCAATATCCACTGAAAAATTAAAGGCTCATCAGGAATGGAATAACCAGCAAAGAAGACTGAAGCATAGGCAGGTAGGTGTAAGGAAATAAGTAAACAAACAAGAAAATGCGGTATCGCAGAAGCAAAGGAAGAGTTTTAAGAAGAAAGCATGACCTTGAATCATTTGGTAATGTTGTATAATTAACTTTCAAAATTCCCTTCTTCCTTAATATCCATGATTCATTGTCTCTTGGCTTTCCTGTGAGGTCCCTGGCCATTTCTTAATCATCACCTTTATTAGCATTTCTACTTCTTTCTGTGTTTTGAATATTGGAACAATCTAGAATTCTGCCTTCGACATTTTCTCTTGTAACTTCTTACATCTGCTCTGATGGATTGCATCCTCTTTCCTGGGTAAATATGCTTCTTGATCTGGATGATCCTTCAATGTAATTCCAGCCAGAGTGAGAAGAGTTTCAACAATATGTAGTGGTAATCAGAGGCTTGAATTCTAGCCCTGCCTCTACCAGTTATAAACTGTGTATAATAAGACAAGTGACATCAACCTTCTAGCCTCAGTTCTTTACATATTTCCTATGTGTACAAAGAGATGAGAAAATAATGATTGCCTTGGTCCTTTATAGTCCACACAAGCCTTTGGAAGGACAAAAGGGGGAGATGGAATTTTGTACCAGTTGTAACAGTGTAATTTTATTTTTTCTCTCCATATGTTCTCCCTCTGGTGCTCTATTTCCAGTGTATGTCTATTTTTTTTTCCTAGTAGGCATATTTTCTCATAAACACACTTTGTTGAAAAAAATATTCTCTATTTTCTTAAGTCTTAATTGAACATACAACCAAGGTATACCTGATAAGGTGAATTCTATAAGAAGATTTGGTGATTAAGCTTTACTAAGCCATTTTATACTTGGGCAGGGACTATTAAAGAATAAATCTCATGGGGCACCTGGGTGGCTCGAGCCCCACATGGGATTTCTGTTCAGAGGGGAGCCTGCTTCTCTGCCTATTTGTATTCTCTGTCTGTCAAATAAATAAATAAAATCTTTTTAAAAAAAGAATAAATCTCATTGGAAATGAGAAAGACTTATGATTGGCTGTTAATTATAATTATTAAATTATATCTCACAAAAATGATTTGCAATTAAAAAACACTCTATCACCTATTTAAAAAAAAAAGGACTACAATAAATGAGAAAGCAAAAGTATATTTTGGATGAAGATAGAGACTGCTATATGAAGAAGGAAAATCCCAGTCTGGTAGGATTTTTTTTTTTTTTTTCTGTTTTCAGTGATATGAAGTAAATTTTCTAAATTTTTTTTAAGATTATTTATTTATTTATTTATTTATTTGACAGACAGATCACAAGTAGGCAGAGAGGCAGGCAGAGAGAGGTGGAGAGGCAGGCAGAGAGAGGTGGGGAAGCAGGCTCCCCGCTGAGCAGAGAGTCCGATGTGGGGCTCAATCCCAGGACCCTAAGATCATGACCTGAGCCAAAGGCAGAGGCTTTAAGCCACTGAGCCACCCAGGTGCCCTAAGTAAATTTTCTAGTTGGGAAGGTTGCATTTGTTTATTTTTTTTTCCAATATGTTATTCCGGAAGAGTGTCCCACTTTCAAAAATATATAGTATATGCCCACTATGTTAAGGGTTTTGTTATAAACACTGGAAGGACCTTCCGATTTCAAAAATAAAACTATGTACATGCCTCCTATTACTTGAAGTCAAAGTAGAGTGTAAGGCTAACCATCAGAAGTGGATATAGGATGACAACGTCTAACTGGTTCCTCTTATGAACCAAATTTTCCAAACTGACTTGTTCCTAATGACCACCAAGGGATCTTAAGCCCAATCACTTGCCCCTTACACAAATCCCTTTCATTGTTTCCATAATAACTACCCTGGTGCTGCTATAATTTGAAACAATGGTTTCAGGGAGGCTTATTTTTCACACTAACAGTAGATGTTCTTCAAGACACCTGGACCATGTTCTCCTTTGATTTTTCTAAGGCATAGTTCTGAGTGGTAAAAGCAAGAGAGTAATTATTCCATGTATGGCAAACTAAAGACACTTATAACCCCCTTGCCACAACATTCCCTGAGGGTTGATGTAAATACATTAATCATTCTGCCAGGAACTGAATTTATATTTTAGTTTGCATAAGCATATCATGACAAGCAAGGTATTTTATGTTTCAAGACATCATACTTAATTAAGGTTTTTTTAACAGATCTTCTTTCCTTCTTTGGAAGAAGAATTTAAAACATTTAAATTCTAGCTTCCTAAAGTTTACAGTAATTTGGACAAATTAAACAAAAAGTAGTATAACTACTTTATAGATTTTAGTTTATTTTTTAAAGTATAAACCAGAAAGATGAATTAGTTACTCCCCCAATGAAAACTTCTAATACATTTCTGTAACTAATACCATTTATTACAACAAAGTTAAATAATACAATGGTATTATTGCAATATTTATTGTAAAATTACTAACACTATTATAGTGCCTATTAATTATTGACTTGTATATTTTTATGTATACAATTAACAACTCAGATACACAATTAACAAGTGTGATAATAAAACTCTTGAGAGAGGAGCTTATAATTTTTATTCAATTCAATAGAATTGAAACGTCTATTTAAGTTTTATTAAAATTTTGTTTCTAATAAATTCAGAATATATACAATCCTCATACATCTATCTATACACTGAATTTTGTTCTTAGAATGCTGTGTGGTTAGTGTTGCCCCTTATTGATATTCTAAGACTAATTTTTAAAAGATTAAATAAATGCTCAAAAGCAAATATAGTTCATATACACAATTACTATTTCCTTGTCACATGTGTGTCAACATTCATGAATTAAGACACATGGTCGACACCTGATCTCACTTGTTTATTTATTCTTTGGGATAAATTATCAATAACATAAAACCTCTGAGCTGATCCTTGGGAAAATATGAACCGGTGCTTATACATGGGAAAATGGCTGGCTGAGTGGGTGGGAGGAAGGTGGCTCACTGGACTATGAGTGATATTACCTTGAACCTCTCTTTTTACGGTGAAGGCAAGGTGGGTGAGGGGAAGCAGAAGATTCCTGGGGTGCAGCCATGGCAGTCACTATGCCTGGAGTTGTGATGTATAAAAAGGTCAGACCTCCAGGAACAATGAACTTGGTTTGACCCATGTATCTAATCTGGGTCTCAATGCTCAGCATATTCAGAGCGATAAGGCCAGTCCGTGTAGATGGAGTCATCTCTGTAACTGAGCCTTTAGTATACAGTGAATGTTTAAGGTATCCAGGTCATCAGCGAGCCACTCAAGTGGCCCTCTTCTCCAGCTGTCAGGATGTCAGATATCTGCATGGGCTGTGGGCTCCAGAAAGTCCTACATCTACCCAAATCCCAGGCCCTCCCAAGCCATGGCCTGAGCCTTGGTTGATACAGGCCCCAGCAAAAATCTGTCCCAGTTTCTTTGCCTGCTTAGTCCTCTCCTATCCCTCCCACACAGCTCTGAATAGAATTTTGCCCATAACCATAAAGCCCTTAACTGCTACAGCCTTGGGTTTCACGTTCTGAAGACCATCAAAAGGCCTTGAGAGGTGGCCTAGATGTCTAATACTTTTCAATGTAGACTCCTAATTTAGAGAGTCTGTGGTCAAGTACTGGTTACACCACTGATTAATTAGGGAATTTTGAAGTAAGTCACACAACATCATTAAGACTGAGTTATTAAAATGCATATCTATTTCATGGGTAATAGATATGAGACCATAAATAATGCCTTGTTCCATGCTTGGCACTGAGTAAGCAATGAAAATATGATAGTTGTCTTCTTTCCTTTTTATTTCTCAATATAAAACATTGTTTTCCCAGCATTCAACTGATTATGCTTTTAACACATTCACTAGATGTTTGCACATTCATACCTAGTCTGAGAACATGAAAACCATTCTAAAACAAATCTGGGGAAACAGTGAAAAACAATTTCTTGGAAACCCATCTTTCCATCCCATTCTCCTCCCCAGTCTTTCTATTATCATCCTCTGCACTGCACTCAGTACTCCCACACTGAGCCTCTGACATCTCACATGCCTCTTCTATACTACTCTTCTTGCTTTCACCTCTTACCTACCTTGAAGCTCTTTATCTTAGCTTCAGCTTAAACATCCGCTACGTAAAATAATCACTGACACTTCAGGGAGAGTTAAAGTCTCTGATTTGTGCTCCCAGAGTTCTAAGAACTCCTCATATGAATATTATATCCTTCTTCATCTGTGAATTTAAGGAGACATTGCTCAAATGGCTGCTTTTTATATTTTTCTTCTCAGAAATACAAACATTGGGGCATCTGGGTGGTTCATTCATTAAGTGTCTGTCTTGGGCTCAGGTCATGATCCCAGGGTCCTGGGATCCAGCCCCCCATTAGGCTCCCTGCTCAGCAAGAAGCCTGCTTCTCCCTCTCCCACTCCCCCTGCTTGTGTTCCCTCTCTCTTTGTGTCTCTGTCAAATAAATAAATAAAATCTTTAAAAAAAAAAAAAAGAAATACAAACATCTTCCTTTGAAAATAAAGAAAAATCAACATTAATGTCACGGGTTTTCAAGTTACAGACTTAAACATGTACTTTAAAGGTTGCATATATTCTCATCCCACTTTTTATCAACAAAAAGTATTTTCTGAATTAATGCTAGTTTTCTTGATTGCAAAATAACTGTATTTCATCCAGTCTTATGGATATTTTTGTTCAACTGGATTTTTTCTTTGTCTGAGTTTGGGCAGTATGACCTACAAGTCTTGGGACAAGGTTTATTATGACAAGGTTTATTATGACAATAAACAATGATAAATAAAATCTTTTGACCATTTGAGAATGTAATTAAATTAATGAAAAACATTATTTAATTCTGGATTTGTTATTTGTAAGGCTTCCTAGTATCTAAATAGTTGATTCATCTCTTAAATGCCACCTACAAATTTTGCAAGGATCAGGTGTTGGAATTGGTTAAGAGTTGAATATCAATCAGGTAAATATTAAGCAATATAATGGATTTATTTAGCATTGTTTGAAACTTGTTGAACAAAATAATAGTTACTTTTGAGGACAACACTCATTCTGTATCTTCATATTTTTTAAATTTGTTTTAAGTTCCCAACCAGAACCTAACCCAATAGTATTTTCTGATGATTCATCTTCATTGAGTGTTTCAAAGCATTCAGTATCTCTCTCTCTCTCTCTCTCTCTCTAACACACACACACACACACACACACACACACGCACTTTCAAAGTCATGTTTCAATAGGCTCTTATAACATAATTAACTGTATGATTTTAATAGTAAGAAAAACTGGCATGATTAATGTTGGGGAACAAACGTGACTGACTCTTGGTAAGTACAGCTTGTGGGAGAAGGGAAGTATAGATAAATGAAAGATAGCTTGCAGGTTAACTATAAGCATTCAATGTCCCATGGGCATCACTGAGCTGTGCTTTGTACATGTAATAGAGAACTTTATTTGGGACTGAGAATCCATGAATTCTACTTACACTGAGTGAAAACATCTATATGGAGATATACTCATTTATTTGTATAATTTCTAAAAAGGTACACAAATAGTTTATGAACATTGAATCAAGATGTGCCAAGAATATTAGTCCAGACCATTCTGTTAGATGAATAAGCCCAGATTAGAAGCGTGAATGGTAAATGACAACTGTCTGAGTGCATCTGATGTAAGAGGAGAAAAATGGTAAAGTGGAGCAAATTCTAGGAGAGGTGTCTGGATTATGGTCCCAGTGTCTTCAGCACAGGCCAAGCCATGCCTCTGAGCCTCTGTGGTTCCTTAGCTAAAAAGTGATGATCCATCCACACAACTAAAAGAGGTGATGAATATGGAAGTCTTATAAAAGTGAAAAATGCAATGAAAACAATATATGATCTGTTATATTTTACATGCTATATTTAATCCATTGAAAAATCAGTTTTTAAAATGGAAAAAGGCATTAGATGTTTTTTTTTTAGCTGTCAAAACCTTATTTTAAACAGCATCTTAAATGTAGCTCTGTTATCCATTGTAGATGCTACCAAAGACGTAACATCCAGTCGATTACAGGAGGAAAGTCCAGGGTCCTACTTTCTGAGATTTTCTCTCATCCTGTCAGGCAGCCATTAAAGAATCTTTCTTTACTCGTGAGTCCACAAAATTCCTTGAACACCAGAGATCCAGGCCAGAACTCACATTTTGCAGATAAAGAGTCTGAGGATCAGAAAGGCCAAACAAGAAATCTGTAGGGACTCAGGGAAGTGGAAAGTCTGTGGTTTTACTGTCAGGAGTTCCTACTTTTTAACAATTTGCTCATGCAGTGCCTTCTGAGAGCTCTACTTAACATGTTACTGTATTTGCTGGTTCACTGAAAGGTTACTGCCAGCATGTGAACAGATGAGGAGAGCAGCGTGGACTGTCAGCGCGGCTCCTAAGGCCAGCTCCATGGGAAAGGTTATTCATTCACCATGAAAGTCTCTGGCATCTGCCAGGTGCCAATACGAAACACATTTTGCTCAATTGTTTTTAAATAAGCCAAGTTGTTCACATAAAATATCAAGATAATGAAATATCAAATAGTTTCTTCTGGAAATTTTTTGGTGAGTAGAGACAAAACACATAATTTTTTATGTTCACAGACACCTATTGTGTAATTCTAGACACTAAGGCAGTCTCAGTGATCATCTCTCCCTTTCTCTCTCTCTCTCTCTCACACACACACACACACACACTTATACAGATATAAATACACGCAGCAAAAAAAAAAATTGCTCAAATGAGTAAACTTTTTTTTCAAAATATTATACAATGTTCTAGTACATCAGTTCTAGAGAGTTAGCAAGCAGAAGGTCTTATATCACACACCCCCAGACTAGAAAGGGTTATCACATACTCAATACAGGACATTCTTACGTTTTTATTTCCATGTTAGCAGATTTTATTGTGAAGACTGTCACTTCTGTCCTAATGAATTTAATAAAAATATTCAAATGTTTGGAATAATAAGAGCTAAATTGGGAAAAAAGTATTTTAAAATGATTGGTGCAACTGTTCAAACTTCCTGAAATAATATAGTTGGTTCATTTATGAATGTGGGAAAAGTTTGAGTAAAACAAGAGGAGCCCTAAGGGAATGGAACTTAAGTATGCCCGGAAATAATACTTCAAGAAAAAGGGGAATATTTTTGACCCTGTGGGAGAAACTGGGATTAAATTTGTGTTGCAAAATTATAAACAAAGGATAAAAACCGATGTGGTTAACTAGGATGTAACTGTAGGAAAAGAAATTAACAGAGGAACTTTAAAGAACAAACAATGTGGTAAAGGGAACAATTTTGAATACATATTATAAAAATAAGCAAAACTGAATAGGAAAAGATAATTAAGAAACAAATGAAAACAAATAATATTAATAATATTAAGGTCAACTAAAATTTTGCCAATGATTGAAAATGAGTTTGACAATATATGGAAGTCAGCAGTCATATCTTTGGCAAAATTTATTTGAAGACTATATTTGTTCATTGTAACTGGAGTATTTTACTAATGAAAACTCCATTTTGAATATTTCCTTTTATTCATGATTAAATTAATGATAACTTCCCATTTAATATTAGACTTAATTAAAGATCTCCTGTTCAGAAACCTTCTTCCAACTTCTTAAGTAGTCTGACCAAATAGATATAATAAAGTGATAATATTTTTCACCGTTTCAGATACCTTTGTCTTGGAATTTGTCAAGGTGATTAATTCTTTCTTCCCTCTCTTCCTCTTCATTTTCTCCAGCATTCACTCTTTAAGATGATAAACCTCCACTGGAATATATGCCCCACGAAGTTTTTCTTTCTCTGCTCTTCCAAATCAAAACAGAGAAACAGACCTAACTTGGTACACTTGAACATGTAATTGAATGGTTTCTTTTATTCAGTAGAATGTTCCAGATATCAGTTCTGATTTAGATATACTTAGATTCTTCTTGAACAATATAATAGTTAACTGTGTATTAATTTGGGATCAGTTAGAATGTATTGTGTCATATTTTCCTTTGAAAAAGTTTTTCTAAAATATGTTTAGAGTTTAAGATAGATTAGTAGAATTCCTTTGTTAAATCTTTCTCAATTAAACAATATTTATTCAAAACTTAACCACTCAATTATAGTGCTGTAGACGATAAAAGAAGTGTCATACACTTTATCAAGGGAGACAGATATGAATTCTCACAACTGTATTTTAAAATAAGTGTTGATACTTTTTATAAAATAGATTCAGTTAAAGGGCTATTAAAGGGTCTTTGCTCTCTGTGCATGAATTTTTCTCACACTGTGCTATCCTTACTGGGTTGAGGCCTTTGTCTCCTGTATTGCTGACGGGGTCTCTCCACAATGGCCCTTGGAAAATGAAAAATTGACTGGATTGGCAGTCTTCCAGCATCTTTCTCCCAGAGGCATTAGTAGCAGGGGCAGGGGTTAGGAGGAGAAGTAAAAATTCTATTCTGCTGCATTTTCAACCAATGACCTCTATTCTCTAGAAGCAGGCAAATACATAACCCTAAACTGCTAATTGCCCTTATTCCCTTATGCTATTCATGGGAAGAAATGTTCTGCTCTTTCATAATAAAGCAAAAGCTTATATCTCAATTGCTTTCTAACCGCTGTAGTTCTAGTATCCAAAGATTTCTGTGATTAACTGGATATAAAGTAAATGTGATTTGAAATCTTATCATCACATGTTGACTTCTTGTTTTGCTTTTTTTCCCCCCCAATTAAAATACCACACAGAGCAAAGATTTTAATAGTGAAAATATCTGGGGTCACTCCTCACGGCCAGGACTAGGGTGAGATGGAGGAACTTGTCTTGGAATATAAAATGTAGGGAGGTGCCAAAAAACTCAGCAATGAAAGATGAAGATACATAATTTATACAGTAATATTTATAAAAAATGAAAATCAACTTAGAAAATTCCTAATGAACAAAATTCACAATTTCAAATAAAGACCAATCAGTGAAGTTGATTTTGCCTATTGCTTCAGGCTGTGTCTCAGCAAAACACTATCATCATCTGAACCTTCCATGTCAATGGCCAATGTTGAATTGTCATTCATTTAAGATTCACTTGTTCATTTAAAGACATACTAAGTGGGTAAACCTGTAGTATATAGTTATGAAGCAATTTTGTCAGTTTGGTTCCAAATTTATTTTTCCTTAAACTAATAAAATTGACAAATCATTTTAGGGGCATACAGAATATACCATACTAACTTCTTTGTATCTTTTTCAACTTTGCAGTTCTCCTTTTTAATTTTTCCTCTAATGGTCTTATTTATCATACAAGTTATAATTGACTTTTTTGGGAGCTATGCTTTTTTTTCTGTAAGATATACTGAAAAAAATATTGTTTTGATTTAGGACTCAAAAGGACTGTGTTCTAGTGGTCATTCTCACACCATCTGAATAAGCTCAGTTTCTCCATCTATGAATAAAATGATTATATTTATAATTTTAAAATATTCCTTAAGATTTGGGGATGTTTTAAAGAAAATGTAATCTTAAAGATTTTTATTTTTAGTACCATGAAAGATTTTTCTACTATCAAAATTACTATTCTTTAGTTTCTATTTTATTTCCTTTTTCTACTTAGCCATGTTGATAATAAGATTGGGACTAGAGAAAGAAATGATAATATATAAGGCCTCTTTCCAAGAAAATTGCAGTCTAGTAATGACTCCTACATATACATATATAACCCTGTATTATAACATTTGTAAATAGAACAAAATTGCATATCAAACTCTACAAAAACATGTTCATACAAAGAAACCCAAACAAATATTTGTATTTTTCTGAGAGAACTATAATAAAGGGTAGATGGTGTTAAGAATAATTTCTTGGTTTTAGTAGATACATGAAAGTTAAAGCCTTCTTGAAGAGAGTGAATTTTAGTGCTTGAAATATTTATGAAAGTTTAACCATTGCAGTAGTAGACATTATTTTTTATTGCCAAGTAGCATTTCATGTATTCCATTGTATGAATGTAGCTGGTTTATTCATTCACTGGTTAAAAGACATGAGTTTTGTTAGTAATATTTGGCTACTGAAGATAAAACTACTATACATTCTCATCAATACATTATTTATGCATCTCTTAAAAAGTTGTGCTAAGGCTTGGAATATGCATTTTATTTTACTTTTATTGAAGTAGAGCTGACAAGTCAATGTTACTTTAGTTTCTGGTATACTATATAATGATTTGACCACTTTACATGTCATGCTATGCTCATCACAAGTTTGATTACTATCTGTCATCATGCAATACTACTATAATATCACTGACTATATTTCCTATGCTCTGTATTTTATTCCCATGACTTTTTCATTCCATAACTGGAAGCCTGTATCTTCCACTCTCCTTTACTTATTTTGCCCCTTTTCCCACAGCCTCCCTTCTGGCAACTATCAGTTTTCTACATTTGGGGGTCTATATCTGCTTTTCGTTTGTTTGTACATTTGTTTTGTTCTTTTAATTCCACATATAAGTGAAATCATATAGTATTTGTCTGACTTTCTCCACTTAGTATAATATCCTCTGGGTACATTCACGTTGTCACGATAGCAAGATCTCATTCTTTTTTATGCTGAGTAATATTCCATTGTGTGTGTGTGTGTGTGTCTATATTTATCTATCATCTATCTATCTATCTATCTACCTTTCATCTCTCTATATCTTCTTCATTCATCTGTTGATGGACACTTGGATAGCTTCCATATCTTGGCTATTTTAAATAATGATGCAATGAATGAAAGGGTGAATGTATCTTTCCAAATTAGTGTTTTCATTTTCCTTGGGAAAATACCAGTGGTGGAATTACTGGATGACATGGTAATTCTATTTTTAACTTTTCGTGGAAACTCCATACTGTTTTCCATAGTGGTTATGCAGTTTGCCTTCCCACCAGTGCAAGACAGTTTCTTTTTCTTCAGGTGCTCACCAAAACTTATTATTTCTTGTCTTTTCGATTCTAGCCATTCTAATAAGTATGTTGTTATCTCATTGTGGCTTTGATTTACATTTCCCTGATGATTAGTGATGCTGAGCATCTTTTCATGTGTCTTTTGTCATCTGTATGCCTTTCTCAGAAAAATGTTCAGGATCTCTGCCCCTTTTTAATTGGATTAATTGAGGGGATTTTGTGTGTGTGTTAAGTTGTATAAGTTCTGTACATAGTTTGGACATCAACCTCTTATCAGATATGACATTTGCAAGTATCTTCTCCCATTCAGTAGGTTGCTTTTTAATTTTGTTGATGATTTCTTTTGCTGTGCAAAAGGTTTTTTTTTTTTTTTATTTTGATATAGGGAGACTATTTTCATTATATATTGTAAAAGATTTTTTATTGCTTTCCTGGTAAAACTTTGCTGACTCATTTACTCCCCCAAACTTTGTAAATTTTCTTAGAAGACATGGGAAATAATGGGATAAAATTTTAAAGTTTGACTATAAACCTAAATTTAAATTTCTTCTAAAGATGATTTACTATTATTTCTGAAATTTAGTATTCATTAGCACAACAATGAGTAACATTTATTTTCCAGAATGAATGATTGTGCCTTAATTGTGAGATAAATACTCCTAGTAGAGTATAATTGCTGGCATTTTTTTTTGAAAGATTTTATTTATTTATTTGACAGAGAGAGATCACAAGTAGACAGAGAGGCAGGCAGAGAGAGAGAGAGAGAGAGGGAAACAGGCTCCCTGCTGAGCAGAGAGCCCGATGCGGGCCTCGATCCCAGGACCCTGAGATCATGACCTGAGCCGAAGGCAGCGGCTTAACCCACTGAGCCACCCAGGCGCCCTAATTGCTGGCATTTTTAATGCTAACCATCCTAGACCCATCTATTTCTCTTAAATTTCTGAATGAACCTAAATGACCCAGCTCTGAAACTTCAGATGGAGAGTAAGAACTTTGCAATTTTATAGTGTCCATTCCTCCCTCCCATCTTGCGTGTTACTGTAACTTTACAGTTTACTTTTACATATGGTATGGTATAAACCCAAAATATATTGCTACTATTTTTTGCTTGAGATAGGCAAATTTTAGAGTAAATAAATAAATAAATAAATATATGTCTATTATAATTACTTTCATTTTATCCATTTCCAGAGATCTTCATTTCTTTGTTTATACTTGCTTCCGTCTGATGTGTCGCTTCTGCCTAAAGAATTTAGTTTAAAGTTTCTTATAGTTATGCTGGTAATAATTTTGTCTTTGTCTCAATTGTGTGTATTTGTTTGCCTATAAAGTGGTTTATTTTTTCCTCCATTTTGGTAGGAGAATCTTTGGTTATAGAATAACCAAATTATAGAATTTGGTTATAGAATCTTTGGTTATAGAATTCGTGTTCAGTTTTGTTTTGTTTTTTTCTTTTCTCACTTTCAAGATGTCACTCCATTGACTTCTGGCTTGCATAGTTTTTGAGAAGAAGTCTGTTGTAATTCCTGTCTTTGCTCTCCTGCAGTTACTGTACCACTGCGCATAAAGACTCATCAGTCACCGAGGAACACTCTTTTAGTATTAACTTTTGACATTTAGGATTCCTGGGTAGATATGAATCCATTCAAATATAAACAGAAAAAAATGATTGCATTAAATGAGAGACTTGTGTAAATTTTTGTCAAAAAAAATACATAAAGTGTGCAAATGATAAATGAGGAAACAAGATACTTTGATTGCATACCTCAAGACAGACAAGAAAATTTTGGGTAACAACTTCTTTGAACTTTTAAGGAAATTAAAGGAAATATAGACAAAGAGTGAGGAGAGAGAGAGAAAGAGCAAGAGTTAGAGAGATGGAAATGAAGTACACCACTGCTTTAAATACTGCAGGTCTTTGAAGTCAAGAAAAGAAATGTGAGTGTAGTAGCACCAATATCTCAAGTGGCTTCTAAATGCTTTCCCCTTGTGCCACTCTAAATTAGGGAACTATGGAGTAATTTACTAACACTTCTCTATACAAACTCACTTAATATATCAGTGCTTTCAGAAAATAGAAGTATATGCTGATTCCTATCATCTTTCATACAAATTCCTCCATATCTGATAGAATTTCCTTTGTGTATATATTTAGCATTGTTATTTAGTTTTGAAATCAATGAAGTGTCTGCCCCATTTTTCATTTCTTCTTGATCATTTCCATCAGATTCTGCAAGAAAAGTTTATAAGCCCTTTTGTTTCTTTCCTAGGAATGTGTGTATCTGATGAGAAAGAAAGAAACAAAGAAAGCAAGCTATTTCATTAAAAAGAAGCTAATAACACTAGCAAAAAGAAAGACTATGATATCTTTGTAAAGTTTAGAATCTGTGATCATTGAAATAATCAAGATTAATTAATATATTTGTTCTATAGCTTGGACTTTAATTTTTTATATTTGCATATTTATTGAGATTGCATTATAAGTTGTAAAAATTAGAAACTATAAGTTAGTAAAAAAAAAATAAAGTTACCATCAATCTCAGCATTCAAAGCTAATCATTGTTGACCCATTAGTGTAGTGTTTTTAAACTTTTTAAAAAATCTGTGCATCACCACTTCCACTCTAAATTGACAATAGGTTATAAGCATTTTTCTAAATTCATTAGATTTCTTAAAGACATCACATATTGTGGTATTAGACATTTTTAAATTATCTGCTTCAGGTATGTTTTGTTTTCTTGATTCTACTTTAAGCTCTCCAAAATAGGAACTATTAAAACTTCCCCCATCCCACAAAAATAGTATAGAATTTTGTAAAAGTTATTCACCAGATAAAGATCTGCTTGTTTGGACTTGATGACAAGCAGTGATTTTTAAAGATTTTTATTTAAACAAAATAAGTCTCATTCATATGGATTCATCACATCTATATGGAGAATCAAAGCCTGAATGTCCACCACTATAGGCAACTCAATTGTTTAAGAGTATTACATCTCTAGGAGCTCATATTAAATAAATAAAACAGAAGTTACAGATCAAGACATATACCTCTGTATTAAGAGCTATACTTCCAGATGACTCTTTATAAAGGTGATACAAATCTATAAGCTCCAGTATACAAAACCAATTGTATTCCATAGGCTTATGAACATGAGAGATGATAAAATCTGTATCTGTTGTATAATAGTAAAAATGGAATCCCATTGTTTTAATTTATGTTTTTTTGATCACAAGTGAAAATTGGTATTTTCTAATTATGTGGTACCCAGTCAATTATTGTGTTATTTTTTTATTGCGGTATTTATCTCATTAATTTTTTTAACATATGAAGACAAATATTTATATTTAAAAACAGATGTATTTTTTGCTTTCTGATTTCTTGCTTCTGTGTCATGCTAAGGAAGTCATTCCACACCCTATAATTTAAAAAAAACACACCCTGAAATTTATTTGCATATTTAGTGTTTAATAGATATTTTATATCTTTAATACATAAATAATATCCATAAAGAATTTATTCTAAGTAAATAAATTTATGATACATAATGTTGGGATATGACTATCTCTGTATTATGGACTGGTCTTCTCAAGTGGGTAGCTTATTTTTCTGGATATTCCTCAACAATTTGAAATATAATTTTCACTATATACTAAATTCAGACTCAATATTCTGCCAATTTTTCTATGCCACTGCCTGCAGTAACACCATACTTAATTTTTTTAAAGATTTTATTTAATTGTTTGACAAAAAGAGAGAGAGAGACAGCACAAGCAGGGGGAGCAGGAGAGGGAGAAATAGGCTCAGTGTTGTGCAGGGAGCCAGATGTGGGCTCAATCCCAGGACCCAGGGATCATGACCTGAGCTGAAGGCAGACACTTAACTGACTGAGCCACCCAGGTGCCCCCAAATTGTACTTCTTTAATAAATGTAGTTTTATAATACACTTCATATTAAAAACTTTTTGATGTAAATTACAGATTCACCTGTATGAAATTACACAGCAAGATCCCATGTACCATTTATTTACTCTGTTTTCTCTAATAATAACATTTTGCAAATCTATAGTCCATTATCATACCCAGGATACTGAAATGTTTACAATCTATGAATCTTATTCAGATTTCCTCAGTTTTACTTGTATTCATTAGTGTATCTGTTTGTGTATATTTACAATGTTATCGCATGTATCCATCACAACAGCCAAGAAACAGAACAGTTCTATCACTACAAAGATTCCTTATGTTTCCCTTTTTTTAATTATTATTATTTTAAGATTTTACTTATTTATTTGACAGAGGGAGAGATCTCAAGTAGGTAGAGAGGCTGGAAGAGAGAGAGGGGAAAGCAGGCTCCCCACTGAGCAAAGAGCCTGATGTGGGGCTCGATTCCAGGACCCTAGGATCATGACCTGATCCAAAGGCAGAGGCTTAACCCACTGAGCCACCCAGGCACCCCTCCCTTTTATATCCATACCTATCATTCTACCTCCCTACCCCACTCCTATCCCTAATCCCTGTCAATCACAATTATGTTTCCCATTTCCAAAATGCAGGTGAGGCTGCAGAGAAACTGCATTACTTAATCACTGTTGGTGGGAATGTAAAATGGATACAGCCAATCCGTGAAACATGCAGTTAAATCATATGACCTAGCAATTGCTCTCTTGTTAATCTTCAGGGAAATATGCTGATTAAAAAACGCTAATCCTAAAACATTACATATTACACAATTTCATTTATTCAATATTTTGAAATTTAAAAAAATTTGAGATATTACCCATAAAAAAACAGGGAACACCTGGGTGGCACAGTCAGCTAAGTATCCAACTCTTGATTTTGGCTCAGGTCATGATCTTAGGGTCCTGAGATTGACCCCCACTTTGGGCTCCTTGCTCAGGGTAGGGTCTGCTTTAGGCTCTCTCTCAGTCTGCCCCTCCCTGCCCCACTGCTCTCTGTCTCTCAAATAAAGAAATAAACTTTAAAGAGAAAATAAAATAAAAACTTTAGAGATTATGCAATTTAATATGTGAATGCATAACACCATGTTTCTCTAGAACTTTATCGCTTAATCTCACCATTTTTTTTCTTGATTAAATTATAAAATGTCTTGTGGCACCTGGGTGGCTCAGTGGCTTAAAGCCTCTGCCTTCAGCTCAGGTGATGATCTCAGGGTCCTGGGATTGAACCCCGCATTGGGCTCTCTGCTCAGCAGGGACCCTGCTTCCCTCTCTCTCTCTGCCAGCCTCTCTGCCTACTTGTGATCTCTATCTCTGTCAAATAAATAAATAAAATCTTTTAAAAAAATTTAAAAATATGGGGTGCCGGAGTGGCTCAGTGGTTTAAGCCTCTGCCTTCAGCTCAGGTCATGATCTCAGGGTCCTGGGATCGAGCCCCACATCAGGCTCTCTGCTCAGCAGGGAGCCTGCTTCCTCCTCTCTCTCTGCCTGCCTCTCTGCCTGCTTTTGATCTCTGTCTGTCAAATGAATAAACAAAATCTTAAAAAAAAAATTAAAAATTAAAAAATAAAAAAATTATAAAATGTCTTTACATATTTCTCAATCATTGAATTAACTTTTAATTTATATATATTGTTGAAATTTTAACAGGGCATGCATTATAGTTGTAAAATAAAATGATTTCTTATCAAAAGCAAATTCTAAAGTATGTCATAAATTCTACCCATAGTACTTATTTAACATTTAAGCCTTCTTGGGAAGTTATCCTTTGAAATTTTATGAAATCCTAATCATTTAAATATAAGATAATATTTTAAATATATAACTAGTTTGTAGGAAATTTGAAAAAATAGAGCTACTTTGCTTTCTAATAAGAATATTATGTGTGTCACAAACATCATTTAAATTTGCTAATAGTCACATTAAAAAGAATAAACAGATAAGCTTATATTTTAATGTATTCTATTTAACCCAATATATCCCAAATATTATCATTTTAATATGCAAACAATATACAATTATTAACAAGAGATTTTACAATCTATACAAAGTCTTCAAAATGTAGTGAATATTTCATACTTGAGAGACTTCTTAGTTCAGACCATCCACATATCAACTGGCTAATAGCCACATATGGCCAGTGGCTATCCTGTTGTACAGGAGAACTAAGAAGCAGGGAATTAAGATTTTACAACAATTATTTGCACTCTCCCAGAAGCTTGGATAAAATGCTAGTTAACTAAAACTTTAAGAGTATTTTTTTTAGTTTCAAAATTTTCAGGTAGAATTTGTCAAAATTGTAATTATCTTTTTAAAATTAAAAAAAAAACTAGTGATGGATTCATTGTTTTAATTGACATTTAATTTTAATATAAATTAAATTATTATTTAAAAGAAAATTATTTTTTAAAAGATTTTATTTATTTATTTATTTGACAGAGATCACAAGTAGGCAGAGAGGCAGGCGGGGGGGGGGGGGAGTAGGCTCCCTGCCGAGCAAAGAGCCCGACGTGGGGCTCGATCCCAGGATCATGACCTGAGCCGAAGGCAGAGGCTTTAATCCACTGAGCCACCCAGGTGCCCCTAGAACAAAATTATTAAGGAAGAGTTGCCTTTGAAGACTACTGGACTAGAGAGTTGGAAGAACTTTCCTCCGGCAATATGACCATATAGTAGATAAATTACAAGAAATATATTTGATAATGAAATGCTGAAAATTATGAAGAACAATAAGGAAAGCAGAGAATGAACATGAAGTCACAGTCATATCAGTCAGAGCTACGGGACCCAAATAACATTGGCACTATCTCAGATTTAAAAATGTAATCCTAAAATTTCTTATTAAGCCAAGATTCTCAATGTACTTTTAGTCCTGATTCAGTAATACCACTTGGCTTCCAACAAATGAAAACACTATTTCCTTTGGGAAAAATGCATCATCCATTTGGGTTTTCAGCTTACCACAGATAAAGTTTAACTAAACATGAGGCACAATGAAAAAATAAAAGGCCAAATTAACAAATACAATGATTTTGTGATAACGACAAGATAAATAATTAATTTGAGTCCCGGGACGTCGAAGGATGGAATTATTAGATATATAACTTAAGAAAAAATTTAAGACAGTCAAGATGGTGGAGAAGTAGCAGGCTGAGACTACTTCAGGTAGTGGGAGATCAGCTAAATAGCTTATCTAAAGATTGCAAACACCTACAAATCCAACGGGAGATCGAAGAGAAGAAGAACAGCAATTCTAGAAACAGAAAATCAACCACTATCTGAAAGGTAGGACTGGCAGAGAAGTGAATCCAAAGCGACGGGAAGATAGACCGCGGGGGGAAGGGCCGGCTCCCGGCGAGCGGTGGAGCAACAGAGCACAAAATCGGGACTTTTAAAAGTCTGTTCCGCTGAGGGACATCGCTCCAGAGGCTTAACCAGGGTGAAGCCCACGAGGGGTCAGCGTGGCCTCAGTTCCCGCAGGGTCACAGAAGGATCGGGGGTGTCTGAGTGTCGCAGAGCTCACAGGTATTAGAATGGGGAAGCCGGCTACAGAGACAGAGCCAAGGAGTGAGCTCTCAGGTCGGGGTTACCTTGAACCGGTCACAGGCTCGGTCAGCTCAGAGCGCGGCCGGAGGCCAGGGTGATGGGAGTAATTGGGCGCTGTTCTCTGAGGGCGCACTGAGGAGTGGGGCCCCGGGCTCTCGTCTCCTCCGGGCCGGAGACCGGGAGGCCGCCATCTTCATTCCGTGTTCCAGAACTCTACGGAAAGTGCTCAAGGAACAAAAGCTCCCAAAAGCAAACCCAGCAAACCCGAGCAGATTACTCAGCCTGGCCCCGGGTAAGGGCGGTGCAACTCTGCCTGGGACAAAGACGCTTGAGAATCACTACAACAGGCCCCTCCCCCAGAAGATCAACGAGAAACCCAGCCAGGAACAAGTTCACCTACCAAGGAGTGCAGTTTCAATACCAAGGAGAGCGGCGGAATTCCAGAGGAGGAGAAAGCAAAGCACGGAACTCATGACTTTCTCCCCATGATTCTTTACCCTTGCAGTTAATTTAATTTTTTTTTCTTTTTCAATTTTTTTTCTCTTCTTCTGCTAAATTTTTTTAACTTTTACTGTTTTCTTTTTTAACGTTTTTTAAATAGTTTATCTAATATATATATATATTTTCCTTTTTATATTTTTTCTTTATCGGCTTCCTTTTTTTAATAGTTTCTTTTTTTTTTTTTTCTTTCTGAACCCCTTTTTATCCTCTTTCTCCCCCCTCACGATTTGGGATCTCTTCTGATTTCGCTAATGCATATTTTCCTGGGGTTGTTGCCACCTTTTTAGTATTTTACTTGCTCCTTCATATACGCTTATCTGGACAAAATGACAAGGCGGAAAAATTCACAACAAAAAAAAAGAACAAGAAGTAGTACCAAAGGCTAGGGACCTAATCAATACAGACATTGGTAATATGTCAGATATAGAGTTCAGAATGACGATTCTCAAGGTTCTAGCCGGGCTTGAAAAAGGCATGGGAGATATTAAAGCAACCCTCTCGGGAGATATAAAAGCCCTTTCTGTAGAAATAAAAGAACTAAAATCTAACCAATCGAAATCAAAAAAACTATTAATGAGGTGCAATCAAAAATGGAGGCTCTCACTGCTAGGATAAATGAGGCAGAAGAAAGAATTAGCGATATAGAAGACCAAATGACAGAGAATAAAGAAGCTGAGCAAAAGAGGGACAAACAGCTACTGGACCACGAGGGGAGAATTCGAGAGATAAGTGACACCATAAGACAAAACAACATTAGAATAATTGGGATTCCAGAAGAAGAGGAAACAGAGAGGGGAGCAGAAGGTATGTTGGAGAGAATTATTGGAGAGAATTTCCCCAATACGGCAAAGGGAACAAGCATCAAAATCCAGGAGGTTCAGAGAACCCCCCTCAAAATCAATAAGAATAGGTCCACACCCCGTCACCTAATAGTAAAATTTATAAGTCTTAGTGACAAAGAAAAGATCCTGAAAGCAGCCCGGGAAAAGAAGTCTGTAACGTACAATGGTAAAAATATTAGATTGGCAGCAGACTTATCCACAGAGACCTGACAGGCCAGAAAGATGTGGCGTGATATATTCAGGTACTAAATGAGAAAAACATGCAGCCAAGAATACTATATCCAGCTAGGCTATCATTGAAAATATAAGGAGAGATTAAAAGCTTCCAGGACAAACAAAAACTGAAAGAATTTGCAAACACCAAACCAGCTCTACAGGAAATATTGAAAGGGGTCCTCTAAGCAAAGAGAGACCCTAAAAGAAGTAGATCAGAAAGAAACAGAGACAATATACAATACCAGTCACCTTACAGGCAATACAATGGCACTAAATTCATATCTCTCAATACTTACCCTGAATGTTAATGGGCTAAATGCCCCAATCAAAAGACACAGGGTATCAGAATGGATAAAAAAACAAAACCCATCTATATGTTGCCTACAAGAAACTCATCTTAAACCCGAAGACACCTCCAGGTTTAAAGTGAGGGGGTGGAAAAGAATTTACCATGCTAATGGACATCAGAAGAAAGCAGGAGTGGCAATCCTTATATCAGATCAATTAGATTTTAAGCCAAAGACTATAATAAGAGATGAGGAAGGACACTATATCATACTCAAAGGAACTGTCCAACAAGAAGATCTAACAATTTTAAATATCTATGCCCCTAACGTGGGAGCAGCCAACTATATAAATCAATTAATAACAAAATCAAAGAAACATATCGACAATAATACAATAATAGTAGGGGATTTTAACACTCCCCTCACTGAAATGGACAGATCATCCAAGCAAAAGATCAACAAGGAAATCAAGGCCTTAAATGACACACTGGACCAGATGGACATCACAGATATATTCAGAACATTTCATCCCAAAGCAACAGAATACACATTCTTCTCTAGTGCACATGGAACATTCTCCAGAATAGATCACATTCTTGGTCCTAAATCAAGTTTCAACCGGTATCAAAAGATTGGGATCATTCCCTGCATATTTTCAGACCACAATGCTCTGAAGCTAGAACTCAATCACAAGAGGAAATTTGGAAAGAACCCAAATACATGGAGACTAAACAGCATCCTTCTAAAGAATGAATGGGTCAACCAGGAAATTAAAGAAGAATTGAAAAAATTCATGGAAACAAATGATAATGAAAACACAACGGTTCAGAATCTGTGGGACACAACAAAGGCAGTCCTGAGAGGAAAATATATAGCGGTACAAGCCTTTCTCAAGAAACAAGAAAGGTCTCAGGTACACAACCTAACCCTACACCTAAAGGAGCTGGAGAAAGAACAAGAAAGAAACCCTAAACCCAGCAGGAGAAGAGAAATCATAAAGATCAGAGCAGAAATCAATGAAATAGAAACCAAAAAAACAATAGAACAAATCAACGAAACTAGGAGCTGGCTCTTTGAAAGAATTAATAAGATTGATAAACCCCTGGCCAGACTTATCAAAAAGAAAAGAGAAAGGACCCAAATAAATACAATCATGAATGAAAGAGGAGAGATCACAATGAACACCAAAGAAATACAGACAATTATAAGAACATACTATGAGCAACTCTAAGCCAACAAATTTGACAATCTGGAAGAAATGGATGCATTCCTAGAGACATATAAACTACCACAACTGAACCAGGAAGAAAGAGAAAGCCTGAACAGACCGATAAGCAGTAAGGAGATTGAAACAGTCATCAAAAATCTCCAAACAAACAAAAGCCCAGGGCCAGATGGCTTCCCGGGGGAATTCTACCAAACATTTAAAGAAGAACTAATTCCTATTCTCCTGAAACTGTTCCAAAAAATAGAAATAGAAGGAAATCTTCCAAACTCATTTTATGAGGCCAGCATCACCTTGATCCCAAAACCAGACAAGGATCCCATCAAAAAAGAGAACTATAGACCAATATCCTTGAAGAACACAGACGCAAAAATTCTCACCAAAATACTAGCCAATAGGATTCAACAGTACATTAAAAGGATTATTCACCACGACTAAGTGGGATTTATTCCAGGGCTGCAAGTTTGGTTCCACATCCACAAATCAATCAATGTGATAAAACACATTAATAAAAGAAAGAACAAGAATCATATGATACTCTCCATAGATGCTGAAAAAGCATTTGACAAAATACAGCATCCCTTCCTGATCAAAACTCTTCAAAGTGTAGGGATAGACGGCACATACCTCAATATTATCAAAGCCATCTATGAAAAACCCACCGCAAATATCATTCTCAATGGAGAAAAACTGAAAGCTTTTTCGCTAAGGTCAGGAATACAGCAGGGATGTCCGTTATCACCATTGCTATTCAACATAGTACTAGAAGTCCTAGCCTCAGCAATCAGACAACAAAAGGAAATTAAAGGCATCCAAATCGGCAAAGAAGAAGTCAAACTATCACTCTTTGCAGATGATATGATACTATATGTGGAAAACCCAAAAGACTCCACTCCAAAACTGCTAGAACTTGTTCAGGAATTCAGTAAAGTGTCAGGATATAAAATCAATGCACAGAAATCAATTGCATTTCTCTACACCAACAACAAGACAGAAGAAAGAGAAATTAAGGAGTCCATCCCATTTACAATTGCACCCAAAACTATAAGATACCTGGGAATAAACCTAACCAAAGAGACTAAGAATCTATACACAGAAAACTATAAAGTACTCATGAAAGAAATTGAGGAAGACACAAAGAAATGGAAAAATGTTCCATGCTCCTGGATTGGAAGAATAAATATTGTGAAAATGTCTATGCTACCTAATGCAATCTACACATTTAATGCAATTCCTATCAAAGTACCATCCATTTTTTTCAAAGAAATGGAACAAATAATCCTAAAATTTATATGGAACCAGAAAAGACCTCGAATAGCCAAAGGAATATTGAAAAAGAAAGCCAAAGTCGGTGGCATCACAATTCCGGACTTCAAGCTCTATTACAAAGCTGTCATCATCAAGACAGCATGGTACTGGCACAAAAACAGACACATAGATCAATGGAACAGAATAGAGAGCCCAGAAATGGACCCTCAACTCTATGGTCAACTCATCTTCGACAAAGCAGGAAAGAATGTCCAGTGGAAAAAAGACAGCCTCTTCAATAAATGGTGTTGGGAAAATTGGACAGCCACATGCAGAAAAATGAAATTGGATCATTTCCTTACACCACACACAAAAATAGACTCAAAATGGATGAAGGATCTCAATGTGAGAAAGGAATCCATCAAAATCCTTGAGGAGAACACAGGCAACAACCTCTTCGACCTCAGCCGCAGCAACATCTTCCTAGGAACATCGCCAAAGGCAAGGGAAGCAAGGGCAAAAATGAACTATTGGGATTTTATCAAGATCAAAAGCTTTTGCACAGCAAAGGAAACAGTGAACAAAACCAAAAGACAACTGACAGAATGGGAGAAGATATTTGCAAATGACATATCAGATAAAGGGCTAGTGTCCAAAATCTATAAAGAACTTAGCAAACTCAACACCCAAAGAACAAATAATCCAATCAAGAAATGGGCAGAGGACATGAACAGACATTTCTGCAAAGAAGACATCCAGATGGCCAACAGACACATGAAAAAGTGCTCCATATCACTCGGCATCAGGGAAATACAAATCAAAACCACAATGAGATATCACCTCACACCAGTCAGAATGGCTAAAATGAACAAGTCAGGAAATGACAGATGCTGGCGAGGATGCGGAGAAAGGGGAACCCTCCTACACTGTTGGTGGGAATGCAAGCTGGTGCAACCACTCTGGAAAACAGCATGGAGGTTCCTCAAAATGTTGAAAATAGAACTACCCTATGACCCAGCAATTGCACTGCTGGGTATTTACCCTAAAAATACAAACGTAGTGATCCGAAGGGGCACGTGCACCCGAATGTTTATAGCAGCAATGTCTACAATAGCCAAACTATGGAAAGAACCTAGATGTCCATCAACAGACGAATGGATAAAGAAGATTTGGTATATATACACAATGGAATACTATGCAGACATCAAAAGAAATGAAATCTTGCCATTTGCGATGACGTGGATGGAACTAGAGGGTATCATGCTTAGCGAAATAAGTCAATCAGAGAAAGACAACTATCATATGATCTCCCTGATATGAGGGAGAGGAGATGCAACATGGGGGGTTAAGGGGGTAGGAGAAGAGTAAATGAAACAAGATGGGATTGGGAGGGAGACACACCATAAGTGACTCTTAATCTCACAAAACAAACTGAGGGTTGATGGGGGGAGGGGGTTTGGGAGAGGGGGGTGTGGTTATGGATATTGGGGAGGGTATGTGCTATGGTGAGTGCTGTGAAGTGTGTAAACCTGGCGATTCGCAGACCTGTACCCCTGGGGATAAAAATATATGTTTATAAAAAATAAAATTTAAAAAAAAAATTAAGAAAAAAAAAAAACCAGACACATTTTTTTTTTAAATAAACAAGGAATAAAAACACCTCCCTCCCAGAAAAGGGCAAAAGAAGAATTTTTTTTTTAAAGATTTTATTTATTTATTTATTTGAGAGAGAGAGAGAGAGAGATGGCAAGAGAGAGCACAAGCAGGGGGAGCTACAAGAAGAGGGAGAGGGAGAAGCCGACTCCCTGCTGGAGCTCCATCCCAGGACCCTGGGATCTTGACCTGAGCCAAAACCAGATGCTTAACCAACTGAGACACCCAGGTACCCCAAGAAGAAATTTTTTTAATGAAAATATAATTATTATAATTTTGAATTCCAGCAGCTGAGCAAATGTACTGAAAAACATCTGAAGAAATGATCCTATATTAACATAGAGAAACATATTGTGGTTCAGGTCACCAGTTCTTTAGTATTATGCCAGGATCTGGCACATGGTAGAAACTTATTAAATATTTATTTAATCAGTTAAAAGATAAAACTAATAGTTATATATTCAATATATTTAGGTGGTACAAATTTAATATTTGAGAAATTCTCTTCCTCATAATAAACACTCCATGTCATTATTAAAATATGTTCTCAACCTTCTGGATTTTTTTCGCATGATATGTAGCAATTACATCCTTGGAAAATTTAATTAACAAATATTTCCTTAAAAATAGAACACTTTCTATTATATAAAGACCTCATGATTTCTGTAAATAAAAAGCAAATATAATAATTTTTTACATAAAAATTTGCAAAATCTCTGGAATTAAGCAACAAATATGCTCATATACAAAAAACTAATGAAAAACATACAGAGTAGCATCCAGTTCTTATCTTGTAAATACAACTAGGTGGTAGAAATGAAACATGCCATCATTTGAGATTTAGACCTCTGCTTTCAAAGTAAATGACAGAGTTAGGGGCATCTGGGTGGCTCAGTGGGTTAAAGCCTCTCCTTCAGCTCAGGTCATGATCCCAGGATCCTGGGATTGAGCCCCACATTGGGCTCTCTGCTCAGCAGGGAGCCTGCTTCCTTTCCTCTCCCTCTGTCTGTCTCTCTGCCTGCTTGTGATCTTTGTCTTTCAAATAAATAAATAAAATCTTTAATAAATAAATAAAGTAAATGACAGAGTCAGAATTTTATTCTACTGGTAAATTTTGTTGCAGTTTGTATTTAAATGAAATTAGATACCTTCTCAACATTGACACATTTAGTGCTGAAGAAAAGAAAAATATGAAATTTACAAATTCTGAGCACAATCTTTTGGGTCACATTTTTATTTATAAAAATACTGATAACAGGAAAATCCAGCCTGGCATCCATCTCCTGCCTCCCTGTGTTTTTATATTTTTTCTTGTTACTATTCAAATAGTGGATATTTGTAAGATCATATGATCATTCTTCCGTACAGTGCTTATTGTGATATATAATTAAATACATATTTTTTGGATTCCCTAATGTCCAGCTGGCTTACCAAAAACCTTGGTAGAGCTAGAATTAAACCCATTTGGGGGAGCCTAGAAAGGGAAGGGGTAAATGCAAAGACCTCCTGAAAAAAATCCAGCTCTGGAGTTCTGCTTTTGCTTTGAAGCAAAGTCAGTGAAATTGAAATCTTATGGCGTGACCTGAATGAAGCCCCATGCTCTGGCCTCGTGTCGAGTGTGAGTGCATTATGGGCTGCACCTCCTGAAGTGGGAAAAGCCCCAGAAATGGAAGCCAGGGCATTTGCATACAGAGTGCAGATTCCATTGTCTGAGTGAAGCCGCTCTTGCTTCCTTTCAATCCTTGTAAGGATCAGTCCAGCCAACTGTTTATATGCCCTTCATTATGTTGGTTTTGGCTAGGAAAAGGCTGTTGCAGAGAGATTTTCTTTCAGCTTACACTCTGAGAAGCCATGGGAGTTCATCAGCTTGACAGACAGACAAGCCTGCCTTTTCTTTCCAAGAAATAAGAGTGACCTGTGGTCTGTGGAGCCATGTCTGACAGTAAACAAGGGTAGATAGCTTGAATCCCATCTCATGAAGTTCAGTTCTCAACTGAGGGAGAGGGCAAAGCAAGAAAGGACAGGAGAAGAAAACAAAGTCACGGCTATGGTATTTAAGGGTGAGGTGCTACAATTATTACTTTGTAGACCAATGGGGCCTCACTGATTTTTTCAAAAGACCTTTCTAGATTCACCGTTTTGTTATTAAAATCCACTTCTCTGACCTGTTAGAAATAGGAAGTCAACAGTTTTGGAAAATAGCATGCTGTGGTTTCTGTTGCCTAAAACACTAGCTTGAGTCCATAGCACTGCTGTCACAGAATCAGAAAATGGGGTGCCTGGTTAACTCAGTTGGTTACGATACAGATTCAGATCTATCAAGATAAGTCTCATTCTTCAAAATATAAACAACTCAACATAAGAAAGATGCTCATGTAGCACCCCTGAGAGTCTTCCTCTATTCCACATATATGGAATTTATATGATTTTTTTTAAGGTTGGAGTTTGATGGGGTCACTCAATTATATAACATAAATAAATTTCAATAGGTCTAAGTGTAATTAATACTAATGAGTTTGATAATATCACATTAGTCGTGAAATCTTAAGGTATTTTGTGAGTTCATATTTGAGACCTCATCTCTTATTTCTATAATCCAACCAAGCACAGAGTTTTCTCAATTTATCAAGAAGTAACTATTCTTAATTAAAAGGATTCTGTTACAAGGAAAACATAAGAATAATAATTTGTTCTTAAAGTTTTACATAACTCATTTTAATGTTTTCTACTTGTAAAATTGGAAGTTAAGAGAGAGCTTAGAAATGTATAAGAAATAGGGACGCCTGGGTGGCTTAGCATCTGCCTTGGTTAAGCATCTGCCTTGGGCTCAGGTCATGATCTCAGGGTCCTGGGATCAAGTTCCACATCAGGCTCCCTGCTCAGCAGGGAGTCTGCCTCTCCATCTCTCTCTGTCACTCCCCTTACTTGTACTCTTTCTCTCTCTGTCAAATAAATAAATTAAATGTTTAAAAAAAAAAAAAAGAAGAAGAAGGACGCCTGCATGGCTCAGATGGTTAAGTGCCTGCCTTTGGCTCTGGTCATGATCCCAGGATCCTGGGATAGAGCCCTACATTGGGCTCTTTGCTCAGCAGAAAGCCTGCTCCTCTCTCTCCCACCCCCCACCCCCGGCTTGTGTTCCCTCTCTCGCTGTCTCTCTCTCTTTCTGTCAAATAAATAAATAAAATCTTAAAAAAAAGAAATGTATAAGAAATAAATTCATCGGGGCACCTGGGTTGCTCAGTGGGTTAAAGCCTCTGCCTTCGGCTCAGGTCATGATCTCAAGGTCCTCAGATCGAGCCCCAGATCAGGCTCTCTGCTTGGCAGGGAGCCTGCTTCCTCCTCTCTCTGCCGGCCTCTCTGCCTACTTGTGATTTCTGTCAAATAAATAAATAAAATCTTTAAAAAAAAATTCATCAAGGGACGCCTGGGTGGCTCAGTTGGTTAAGCAGCTGCCTTCGGCTCAGGTCACGATCCCAGAGTCCTGGGATCAAGTTCCACATCGGGCTCCTTGCTCAGCGGGGAGCCTGCTTCTCCCTCTGCCTCTGCCTGCCATTCTGTCTGCCTGTGCTCGCTCTCTCTCCCTCTCTCTCTCTGACAAATAAATAAATAAAATCCTTAAAAAAAATTCATCAAATATTCATCAAATGCAAAATAATTAAAACAATAAAATCAAGTAGTGGGGGTTGGTCATATTGACTTAAAAAGCGTGTAAGAGGTTTTTAAGGCTCTGTTAATGATCTCCTTCTTTATTTGTGTGCTGGTTTTCCAGGTTGTCTCATTTTGTATTTAATATTATTGTCATACTATTCTGTTACATATACTTCAATGAAATTATTTTAAAAACTCAAACTCCACAAATATCCTTTTCTCTCCCCCAAAACCACCCATGAATATTCCTATTATGAACATTATCATACAAGCTCAGTATCCCCCCCTTTCTCTTTCTGGAAATCATACCAAAGAGACAGGAAACAAAAATAAGCAAACAAAAATAGCACCACCAACTCCCTTTCTAGTAAAATTATGTAGGATTGGCAGTTTGACAATTGTCAGAAATTAGATCTAAGGAAACACAAGCAAAAATACATTGGCAGCTAAAGTTCACACTGGAGTGTAATAATTACATCCCTTTTTAAAGAACCTTAGTTAGATCTTGGCATAGAGGATTGATTTCTGGCTGAGAATAATACAGAGTGACATGGAAAGTGGCGGTGGAAAGTCTTAACAGTACCCAGGCGGGACACAATTCAAAAGGTGCCAGGAAATATACATTTCCAAAATAGAAGGTGCTCATTCTGTGGTGCAGAACCAATGTCTCTTGTTGGCACCAGCTCGCTGGAAATCTGGAGGACCACGGTTTATCATTAGAATAAATTACCATGGCCTGGTATGGCTGAGAAACAGTTGAGGCAAAACACTACACAGATTCACCGGAACCAAAGATCCCTGGTTCAGGGAAGTCCATCTCATGTAATTATGATTAATAAAAATATCATGGGGCAGAGCATTAATACAGTAATACATTTATTAAAAAAATATAGCAGAAAAAAGAGGAATAAGCAGATAAGAATGCTTTCCAGAAAATGATGCCACAAATCAGAGAAAAAATGTTAAAAAATTTCAACTACCATAAATTTAAAAATAATATAGTGAAGCAGTCACTTCTCCTATGGAAGAGTAGAAAGTACAAATGTGAGAAATCAGAAAAAAGATGACAGAAGACAGCAGTAGACTCTAAAACATAAGCTGGCAGAATTCAGGAAAATAGAAGAAAGCTATCAGAGAAATAAAGATAAAATTGGAAAAAGGAAGAGGGGAATGGATGTTACAGAAAAGAGAGAAAAGCACATAAATACAGAAATAAGAAAAGACAGCAAAATGAAATGGAAACAAGGAAAGAATCAAAAAGAATTGACATAAAAATGGTAGCAATAAACAATAAGCAAAAGAGATACAACATAGATTTCCTTAAAGTTTTAGAAGAAGAGGAAGAAGAAAGAGAAGGAAGAGGAGAAGAGAGAGAAAGAAGGAAGGACAGAGAAAGAACAAAAGAGTGGAAGAAATAAATATTTTAAAGTACAATTCAGGGAAACTTGAATCTAACCGTAAGAATGCCAACATGTGCCTATACCCTGTAAACTTTACTCCCAAAAGTCAGTAGTGAGACACAAACTTGTAAACATATTGGACATTGAAGGCAGAGAGCAGGGACTCCTGGGTAGCTCAGTCAGTTAAACATCTACTTTCTGCTCAGGTTATGATTCCAGGGTACTGGGATCAAGCCCAGTATCAGGCTCCCTGCTCAGTGGGGAGCCTGCTTCTCCCTCTGCCCCCACAATCCCCGTCCACCCTCCTGCTTGTGCATGCTTTTTCTGTCTCTGACAAATAAATAACATCATTAAAAAAAAATAAATAAAAGCAGGCAGGCAAAGACAGTCAGGCAAAGAGATTAAGTATTTATGTGTGAGAATAAGGAGGCTGCCCACACTTTGCCCTGGTGACATTCATTACAAAGAGACAGAGGAGCAACACCTACAAGACGCTCGTGGGAAGGAGGTATGAGATTGAGATCCAGATGAGATGAGATCCAGGTATGAGATGCGAGTCAGACTCGCATCCCAGCACAAAGACTGTTTTGAACATGCAGCATCTGAGGAAACATTCCTGATGGAAGACTCCTCTAAAGGATGAACTTCAGCTGAGCAAAGGGTTACTGGAAACACCGTGGCAGAATTGGTCTCATTTAATCTCAGACAAGGAAAATCTAACTTTTTTTTTTTTTTCCTATGAGACTCACTTTAAAAAAAAAAAAAGATATTCAGCAATGTTAAAACTCTTCCTTTTTTTAAGGATAGGGAAATGTGTACTAATAAATGCAAATATACAAACAGAAAAATGTAGAAGTTGCATTCTTAATATCAAGCTAAAGTTTACTCCATAAGGATAAAGGGAACAATTCTCATTGAAGACATACTGTTCTGGATATTTATGCACCAAATATCAGTAGCAGAATCCATGAAACCAAAATTACAGGAGATGCAAGGAGACATACAAATGAACTAGCAGAAGAAAATGTTCATTCACTCTTCTCAGATGGTCACAGCTGGAGTAAACAGTAAATAAAGATACTGAAGACATTTAACATATGTAATAAAGTGATTTTCTATCATCGCGGTGTCTATCCATTTGTCTAAATATCCATTTATCCACCTCACAAACTCTACTGAGGAAAAAGAAAACTCTACACTGAACATGAAACACGTAGATGGTCTTCGAAGCCTTTACAAAAGTTGCCTACATATAAGTCCATTAAAGTAATCAATCAAGTTGAACTTAAAAAATACAAATTTATGAAAATTCAATTCGAAACATAATCGGTGGCCACCTTGGTTAAGCATCTGCTTTTGGCTGAGATCATGATCTCAGGGGCCTGGCACTGAGCCTGTGTACGGCTCCCAGCTCAGTGAGAAGCCTGCTTCTCCCTCTGTTCCTCCCCACAACTCATGCTCTCTGTCTTTCTCTCTCTCTCTCTCTCTCACAAAAATAAATAAATTGAATTAAAAAAAAAACATAAATGGTTTGTATAAGGCTGTAGGTAATCTGCTGTCCTCCTCTTCTCCCGATACCCAGCACCCTTCTACCTGCTTCTCCAACCTGCTGGAGCCACCAACGTCCTCCCCTCTATTCCTGATGACATCTGGCAGGTTCTGACTCAGGTTTTATGTCTTATTCTCTCCTTGGAATGTCCTACCCCCTAGCCATGTGACTTGCTTAAACATTTCAGTCTGATTTTTATTAAATGCCATTTCGGTGAGGTCTTGCTTGGCTATTCTAAAATCTGAAAATTTCAGATCATGCTTTGACACTTGTTACCTTCCTCTGTTCCTTTTTCCTTAGAACTTCCTTTTTTTCTAGCATACTTAGATGTAGGTATGAACATTCTTGTGTTATATTTTCTGTCTCCCCCACATAAACGTCATAGAAGTCAGGGATTACTGTTGACCCCATTCACTTTGTATCCTGGCTTCCTAGAATAGTGACTGGAACTCAGCCAATGCTTCATAAGTGTTTCTGAAATGGATTTCTAAAAGAACAACCACTTGGAAGAAATGATCAAAGATCACATTTAAGGTAGTGAGAAAAAAGACAAAAATCTAGGAATAAATCAAATAAGCAATAAGATCTAGATTAAATAAAAACACAGATAATAAAACTTGAAATGATTACTGAAGAACACAGAGGAAGATTTGAACAGGTAGTTTTGAGAAACAGAATCACCATTATAAATACTTCAGTTCCTGGAAGGCAAAGGGATATACTTCATCCATTTCATAATAAAAATACTAATACATTCATTTTTTAAAACCATATCATTCCAGTTTATATAGAAAAAAAGTAACAACAGACTATATCAAGGAATAATATATAAAAATAAGAGTACTAAATAGTGGTAGCATTACCCAGATGTTAAAATACAAAGCGTCAGTTATCTAAAAAGAGTTCTGTATAAACTTTATTTACCATTTAATCCTGCTTGTGAATTATTAAGTCTTTTGAATTTTTCTTTGTGATTTTTGTACTTGATTTGAAAAGTTTTCTTTTCCAAATTTATTATTTTTCTTTTAACATTTTGAGATTTCCTTTTTTACACTGGACAGTTTATTTCTTGCGGTATTTGTTTTAACATTAAATATTAAAAAAAGATATATGATGATTTTTTTCTCCAAAGTCTTGCCAATGACACATTTATGAATTCACATATTGACTTACATGCTTTCTTTGCATACATGAATTATATTGTTTATTGTATATAATATGTAATATATATATTATATATAATTACATGCAGATCTATATCTATAATATCTGTATCTATCTTTCTATCTATGAGATTCTCTCTCTCTCACTGTCTCTCTCCACTGGATTCAACTGAGAAGGGTTTTGTCTTTTGGGTACATCTGCTTCATTGAATTCACAGATACCACATTTTTTAATTTACTATAGCTTCATAATAATTTTTAATATTTGATTATCTTTTGTTAGCCTTTCTTTTCTAATTTTTGACCATTCTAAACTGTTTATTATCCAATTAAAATATAAAATTATTGTATTAACAAAATTAATTAACATTAACAAAATAATGCATTGGTATTTTGAAGTGGAATTTTCATAAACCTGAGGATGATGTCATGTAGTTGATGCTGTTCTGATATCAGTCTTATATTCTAAAAGCATGGTGTGTCTCTCTGTTTATTTGAAGCTCCTTTATCTCTCTCAGAAAGAAATTTGTGCTTTTAATAAAGGGCTACACATCTCTTACTAAGTTTACTCTTAGGTTTTATGTTTATTTTGCTACTGTTGAGTTTGCAGAGTCTTTGTTTCAAATGTATCTTAATATTTGGGTTTATATCAAAATTATAAATGACTGTTTAATTCCTTTTTTATACCTCACAACTGTTATTCTTCATATTTCTGTTTTATATTTTATTTTAATGACCAAGAGATTAAGAAAAAAAATTAAATTATTTTCCTTTGCGATCTCTGAATTTAAAGGAAATTGTGATGTTCCCATGTAGTTTGAGAGATACTTTTATATCAAATGAATCCTGTTTCTAATTTGATAATTTTTTTAAGATTTAGATTGGGGTTTAAATTTTATCCACTGGCTTTTCTGTGATATTTTCATATGGCATGTGGTTTGCTTAACTGACTAACTGGTATTGACTGACTGATAAATATAGTTTATGGTACTAAATCATCTTTTCATTCTCATATAAACCTAGCTGAAGATGAAATTTTTTAAATAAGACATTAATTTTAATTAAATCTCCAATTAAATATGTTTAATTTTATATTTATTTAATCATTATTTATTTATTAACACTTAATGGGATTTCACATATATATCCATTAACAAAATGACCCTATATTGTTATTATTGAATGATCTTAGTATAAAAATGTTTCTGGTTTTATATTATAATTAGAAAATCTTTAAATTTTAAGTGTTATAGACAAACAGTGGTCCATAGATTTAAAACTTCAGAACAAAACTATCACCTAAAATAATTTATTACCTCACCTCCTAGTAAAGATCATTCAATATTAATTTCCATATCTTAACCATTTTATTTTGTATATTTTTGCTAATTTAAAGTGTTAATGCTGATAATTTTATGATGTTTTATCCCATGTTTATCCAATATTTACAAACTATAAAGCCTGCAACAATTCTTTTAGAGTTCTACCCAAATCCTTACATATCCATAGGACTTCTAGGAAATCACTGTATTATTTAATAAATACACTTAACACATGTCTCTCACTATACAGAATACTTAAAACTATGAAAAGAATTAAGACAAAAAATAATATTTCGAAATTAGATTTTGGACCTCCAGTCAAATGATAAGTGTAAATAAAGTTGAGGGTATATACATATCTTTCTTAATTAAAAAATATATGTATGTAAAGAAGAAATGAAAATTGTAATTCTTCATCCTCCCTTTTATGTTGTTTATTAAAAAGTTGTATTTAGGGGCACCTGGGTGGCTCAGTGGATTAAGCCTCTGCCTTCCGCTCAGGTCATGATCTCAGGGTCCTGGGATCGAGCCCCGCATCGGGCTCTCTGCTCAGCAGTGAGCCTGCTTCCCTCTCTCTCTGCCTGCCTCTCTGCCTACTTGTGATCTCTTGCTCTCTCTGTCAAATAAATAAAAAATCTTAAAAAAAAAAAAAGTTGTATTTAGCTATGTATTTACACACACCTGATTGATGTTTGGTGACACGTGACCATGGTAGGTGAGCGTGATAGATTATCTAAAATAGAACAAACTCCAGTTACTAGTCTAAATATGCATTTATAGTTATTGTTCTGGGTAAGTTGCCAAATGGGGCATTTTGCTTAGTAAGTTTTGAGAAAGTGACTTTTTGTGTGTATCAAAAGGCAAAATATGGGGCTTCCTAAAATCATAAAGGGCAGAAAGAAAGAATTTTTTTAAGATCGTATTTATTTATTTGAGAGAGAGAGAGAGAGAGCAGGGAGGAGCAGAGGGGGAAGGAGAGGGACAGACAGACTGTACTGAATACAAGCCTGACCTGGGGCCCCATCCCAGGACCCTGACATCATGACCTGAGCTGAAAACAAGAATCAGACATTCAACCAATTGAGTCACCCAGATGCCCCAGAAAGGTGAAATTTTTATTTCACTGCTTCAGGAAACAAAAAAGGACCTTCCTTTAGTATAATATCTTTATGCTCTAAATAAAATTTAAGGGGCGCCTGGGTGGCTCAGTGGGTTAAAGCCTCTGCCTTCGGTTCAGGTCATGATCCCGGGGTCCTGGGATCGAGCCCCGCATCGGGCTCTCTGCTCAACGGGAAGCCTGCTTCCTCCTCTCTCTCTGCCTGCCTCTCTGCCTACTTGTGATCTGTCTGTCAAATAAATAAATAAAATCTTACCCAAAAAATAAAATAAGTAAATAAAACTTAAATTTTTTCACACCAATAGGACCACTGAGTGAAAGACTGCTCTTTGTCTTTTATTTTGTTTTGTTTTTTATTAAGCACTTACACCTGTAAGAGATGAACAGTTTCAGAATAGAATAAACAAAAAAAGATTATTTCAGTGAAATCACTTGACTTTTCACTAGAAATAATTTATAAAATGCTAGTGTGTGCATTTTACTTCTGGAAACCATCAGTTTGATCTCTGTATTTAAGGATCTGTTTCTGCTCTTTGTTCATTTTGTTGTTTAGGTCCCACATATAAGTGAAATCACATGTTGTTTGTCTTTCTCTGCCTTATTTCACTAAGCATAATATTCTTTAGTTCCACTCACATTGTTACAAATGGCAAGATTTAATTATTTCTTATGACTGAGTAATATTCCAATGTATATACTACATCTTTATCCATTTACTTACTGATGAACACTTGAGTTGCTTCCATAGTTTGGTCATTGTAAACAATGCTGCAAAAACATAGGGGTGCATATATCTTTTTGAATAAGTGTTTTCAGCAATGGGAAGTTGAAGTTTTAAAATATTATTTAAGACTATGAAAAATAATTTTCACATGAGGCTTACTAAGCAAACAACTCATTTATAAGTTTGCCCATTTATATTTTGCACAAATATTTAACTTTAATAGTCATTATAGAAAAAAATATTTTTAATAGGGCATACACATTGTTTTATAGCAATGCTGGCAATTTTATATGATTTAATCTAATATACATGTTGGTTGTATATTATTCTTCATTATTTGAATAAGCTATTTTCTGTATGTGTGCATTTCTAGTTAACAAATTTTCTTCAATCTGTATCAGCCATTAATTCAGCAAATATAAACTGAAAAAAGTGAAATAAAGCTTTAAAAATGGCAAATCACTATAAAATTGTACTTTTGACAAAATCATGTAATTTTCAAGTGAGAAGAAAATTTATTTTCAAAAATAATAGATAATAGCTTTCCTGGATCATACAGCTTTGCCTTTTTTTCTAAGTTGAGTGAGAGAAAAAAAATAGTGTAAGAATTTGAGCAAAAAAAGTAAAGAAGTAAATGAAAGAAGGATAGAACACAAAGGAGAAGTTGTGAGTAGAAGAAAAAAAGGAAAAATGTATTTTTACTGAAAGTTCAGAAATATTATTGGACATATTTATGCCTGAATATTACATAGATCATCTGAAATTAAATGAGAGTCAGGAAATAATGCAAAAATCATATTTCCTGTGTTTACAAAGACATGTCGGTGGAAAGACTGACTATGAAAAAGTTCTTTTCTAAACAATAATTAAACCAAAACTACATCTGAAATTGCCAAAGAACATTTGAAAACGTAGGGCTTCTATTTAAATTTTACATTTTATCTCAATGTTGAGACACTATTTTCCTCTCAAAGAATACCTGTTTATTCAGTGCAGCAATAAAATATAAGGGTAAAAATTATGACAATATTTTGAGACTTTAAAACCCCTAAATTCAGTCTGAAGAGTCTGTATGTGTATCCAAGAGTATTATGGTTCCATCTTCTATTTTATTTTTGTTTCCTCGGAATCCTATAATTATATTTAGTAGTAAATTGAGGCAGAGTTAATCCCAAAAAAGCCCCAAATGGTTTTTTGTTTGTTTGTTTTTTGGCAATGATAAAGGTATGATTTGTAGATTTGTCCCTTGTGTGGTCATTATTACCAAACCCACTATTCTTTCTTTTTCTAAGGAAATAAGACTCTTTCTAGTTTTCCCAGTCATTATTCTAGAGAACCCTCAAAATTCAGTAGGGGTTCACAATCCAGTGGGTTAGACGGAGATCTTCTTAGATGGAAACTCCTAGAGAAAAGTAGAGGATTAGGCAGCATGGCCAGGTAGAGAGACCCTCTAAACCACCATATTAGATGCCACTGTAACTTGATGAACCAGAGGTCAAAGGTCTTGTCTTCCTTGACCTACTATTGCTGTGTTGTGAATATCCTTAGTGAAACTTCAGGAGCTTTTTAACTTTCTAGTCAATAAATATTAGCTATTCTTAATACCTTTTTAATAATATTATTATTAACCAAGCAGCTGTTGGGTCCTGAGGATATAATAGTAAACAGAAAGACATATAATTTTGCCCCATGGAAGAGAAAAAGAAATTAGTTATGCATATAATTTGGCATTAATGAAATCAAATTCTTCAGTTTATTTTTAAATGCCACATCCGAATTAGTGTGTTTAATTTCATCATAAAGGGATACTTTAGTTCAGACTCTCAATTGATCTTTTTGTGTTGAGACAATAGTCATGTAAATTAAGCCTCCCCACCTCTTCTTTCTAGGTAACATTAGTTTAGTAACATATGCTAAGTAACACTTTGCTGTAGTCCTGTGAAGCAGTTATTTTATATATATGTGTGTGTGTGTATATATATCTATATATATGTACATATATATTTATATATATATCAGGACTACAATTATTATATCCACTTATAGATGAGGAAACTGAAGCACTGAGTGGCATACTGACTTGTCCAAGGCCACAGAGTAGGCATTCAGACCATAGACCATGTACATCTAGTTACAAGGAAAGGAACCATACAGCTTCTTCCCATCAAAGATAGGTGGTACAATTAGTCGAAATGATTCAGAAAATATCATGAGACAGGATTATAATTATTGTATTGTTTATGGGTGTCAAAATTGGGAATAACCCAAATCTCCAAAAATAAGGATAATAAATGAAAATATAAGTCTAAATATAAAATGAAATAGTATATAGCTATTTAGAATAATTAAGTAGACATATGCTTATTGATACGAAAAGAAGCCACATGATATATGGTGGAGCAAAGAAAAAACGGTTTACAGAACAACAAGGAGAATATTAAAATTAGGTAAAATTGCATTTGTGTAGATGCAGAGAGAAATGCCTGAAAATGTGTTTACACATTCCAAGAATGATTACTTGGAGACATTGAGGTCTTACCTAAGCTTCACATTTTCAATTGTACATTTGTGTGCTATGTGAGCTTATTTTTACCCTAATCATGCATCAATTTTATAAAATCAAAACTATATAATAAATAACAGAAAAGTAGATCTAGTCCTGGCTTTGCATCAAACTACTGGTGTTACCTTGGGTAAGTCTTAAATTATTTCTATATTAGGTTTATCAAGTTAGCTTTAAAAATAAGCTTGATGGTCTTATTTTCTAATGACTATGATTTATTCATTCAAAAGGCACTTGGTTACTTACCTGTGTGTTCAGCGTGGGACTGAACCACCAGCATGGACTGACCTAGAAGACTAGGAAAAGAACAAAAGACGTGTCTGAAAACAACTTTGCCTATCTTCTATTCTTTCTCTTTTCTCTTCTCTTTAAACTGCTATGTTGACGGTGAACCTTGGATATACAGATAAGTAGAATTCAACCATGGTGGCCAAAGGACAGGAATTTCATTGTGGTTAGACCCCCACATCTGGTGGCCTTGTGGTAGAGCACAGGGTTGGAGGTTAATTTCGAAGGATGAGACTGGGAATAACTGCTTCATCAGACCTGGCCTATCCACATACGTAGGACCAACCCTGGCCAGCAATCTTGACAGTTGCTTAGATAAGAAAGTGTCTACACGAGAAGAGGCTTCAGTGAGTTAGATAAAGGAAGTTCTCAGTACCCAGATCGATATCAGAAAAAGCTATTAGAGAATTATAACCAAATATAATTTCCTTGAATGTTCTATAGAATTCAGGAGTATTACCAAACTCTGCCGCCAAATGTTTTAAAAAACTGTTCTATGGGATTCATGAGTATTACTAAACTCTGCTACCAAATCCTTAAAAAAAAAAAAAAAAAAAAAAGCCCCAGTCTTGGTATCTTCCATTCATTAATTTATTTAGTCATCAAACACTTAAAATTGAATGTCCATTTGTCAGGCGCTGTACTAATTGCAAAAATGAATAGGTTCTAGACCTCAGAGTCAGTGGTAAAATAAGAAAGACCTTTTACTATACAGATACTGCAATACGGTGTAGTACATACAAGGGCGGTAATCAAAGAATGGCAATCGTAGCCCCTCTTAAAACCCTAGGGAGAGCGGAAAATAAAGTCCTTTGTTTTACCGAAGATTAAGTAATCTTCTGAAGTGTTAGAAAGATTCATGGATCCCTATAGGATAGAAGTTTTTCCTATGTGTTTCTGTTTACTAGAGAGGCTTTTTAATCTATAATCAGACTCTATCCAGTTGCAAAAGTTCTAACTCATTAGTCACTTTTTCAAAATCCAAGACAATTCCCTTGGATTCCCCCAAAATCCAAGACAATCCCAGGTAAAAACCCACAGCTGAAAGTTAAAAAAATGCTTAGTTCTCCCCAAATATAAACACAGAGTGGGACCTAGAAGAAAAATTCCCTCTGGCCACTGTGGTTTAGTGGCACATGTTCCCACCTATGTTCGTTTCCTAGGCCTGCCATAGCAAATTACCACAAACTAGGTGGCTTGAAACAACAGAAATTTATTCTTCACAGTTCTGGAGGCCAGATGTCTGAAATCAAGGAGTTAGCAGGATCACACTCCCTCCAGAGGCTATAAGGGACATTCCATTCCCCTATTCCAAACATTTTTGAAGAAACCAGAGTTTAGTTGATACCTTTAAGCACATCCGCTACGGCTCTGAAATAACATTATATGCAACCATTATTCACTGTTTATAATTAACACCTTTCTAGTCCACTGACAAACAGCACTAAATATATGACAATCCAAACCGGATAGTAACTACAATTTTAAAATGTGTTGACTGAGAAGTGTTACACATTATTTCTCATTGCACTCTCTGAAAACTAATTGAGTTTTAGCAGTATCTCATAATATTGGGTTATATGCAGTCACATATGGACTTTACATTAGCTCAAGCATTTCTAGAAACAAGAAGATATAATCACATTAAGGAGTTATTTTAATATGGCATTAACTATTAAAGTCACAGCTGAATCTAGTTTGACTACTGTTTAAGTCACCCAGTGGTTAGCAGGAATGAACTGGAGAGTCCATAATATTTCTAGGCCACATCCTGGGCTTGTAGAGCCATTCTCATTGGCTAATATAGAACTGTTATGCTTCATTTAACTTTTCTAAAATAAATAATGCTTTGATCTATTGGAAGCCCAACAGATTTAATCTCTTGGAAACCCGACATTTAATCTAGCATTATTCTTTTTCTGTAATTGAGGAACTACCTATCTCCAAGGAGATTCTAAGATGATTTATAGTATTAAATGTTTAAGAAGGAGAATCATTATTTATTTTAACAACCAAAAAAAAAAAAAAAATCAGGAGCCTACAGATTCAGAAGACCTGGGATGATACTATTACTATAGAGAAGTTTTAAGTTTCATTTTCAGTTTTAAGCTTCTTGGGGAAAGGACAACCATCAGTTTGTAACAATGATATGTGGTAGCTACTGCTTTTTTGTCAGTCTTTCTTCTTGTTGAAGACCCTGTCCTTTGCTCACATATGACCTAGTTTTGCTTCATCACAGCATCCCATCTCTCTAAGAGCAATGGATGGGTCAAAAAGTGGGCATGTAACCCAAGTAAAGCAAATCAGACTTCATCTTTGGAATTGTTACACTGACATTAGGAAATGCAAGTGCTCACTCCCACTCTTTCTCTCTCTTTCTTTCCCCATCAGGTTGTTAAACTGGGGCTTCCAGAAGCATAACCGACAGACGCGTAGGGACAATTATTTTCTTTAGGAGGGTGTTATGTGAACAGGCAAAGACAGGCCAAGATTTAAAAAGACAGGGGTGGGGGAGAGAGAGATTACTAGATGAGAAATACTACCTTAAGTCCCTTTTAGAAAGGTTCCTGTGACTTGTCTATGGATTTTGCCTCAGCGTCCTCCTTATTAGAACAAACAAATTCCATAGTTGGACTTGTCCAATGCTTTCTTAAAGATTTTTTGCTTTTCTTTCTTTTTTATTTTTTCAGAAAATATCGCTAAAATGAATATATATCAGCTAAGACTTAGAGCAACAGGTTGTGTTGCTTCCTGAAAAGACATTTTAAAACAGTCACTGAAGGGAGCTTCTGTGGCTCAGTGGGTCAAGCATCTGACTCTCGGCAACACTGGCTTTTGTCAGTGTAAGTCTGTTCCTTTGGGAAAGAATGTCAATCACAAAATATTGGTTTACTTTTAGGAAAAATATCTACTGAACTCCACCGTTTTTTATTCACCCAAGTAAAGCAGGTTATTACTAAGAAGTACTGACTATGAACAAACATAACTGAAGGTTCCCATTAAGAACACTTCAGAGGCGCCTGGGTGGCACAGTTGGTTGAGCATCTGAGTCTTAGTTTCAGTGCAGGTCATGAACTCAGGGTCATGAGGCAGGGCCCTGGGTCGAGCTCAGCGCAGGGTCTGCTTGAGTTTCTCTCCCTCCGCCCCTGCCTCCACTCTCTCGTTCTTTCTCTCACTTCCTCAAGTAAATAAATCTTAAAAAAATTAATACAGTCACACAAGTGAGATTTCATTCACTTTGTGGCCCTAAATGTGTGAAAAGCATTGCTGATATGGTCATAAAGATTTCATAGCCATGCTTCCATTTTCTTTAAGTTGCCATCCTGCAGGGCACTTGGATGGTTCAGTTGGTTAAGGTTCTGCTTTAGTCTCAGGTTATGATCCCAGGGGCCTGGGATCCAGCACCACATAAGGCTCCCTGCTTAGCAGGGAGCTTGCTTCTCCCTCTCCCCCTGCCTGCTGCTCCCCCTGCTTATGTTCTCTGTGTGTGTGTGTGTGCCAAATAAATTAATAAAATCTTAAAAAATAAATAAGTAAATAAACAAATAAATAAGTAGACATTCCGCCTTACTAAGGAAGTGGTTCAAATGGTTGCCTTCAGACAGAGCCATATTATTTTACTTGAAAATTGCGTTTGCATTTATGTAAGCTCTCCTACAGATATTTAGTTAATGTTGCAGTATTTCCTGCCTTAAACTGTGAACAGTTGGGGTCTAAAATTCCTGAGTGTAATCCCTGAGGAATGTGAGACTGAAAAGAGCTACACTCTGAAGGACACATGAGGAAAACAGCTTGAAAAAAATCCTTCAAATGGTATTTATTACATCATTCAACACTACAGTAATCTATATTAAGACCCCACTGAAGCCTGAAGACACACAATAGAAAAAAAATTATAAAATATGTTTCCCAAATAAATTACTTTAGAAAACATTGCCATTTCGGTAATGTTTAGGAAATTTCTAAAATTCTCTTGTATGCTCAGAATATAAAATTACCTTAGATAATTATATTAGTTATATAGGTGAATGTCAGCTACAGAATAATGAGTTAATGTTTGAGAAGTATGCTAACAGAATAAATCTTATTAATTTATACAAATGTATTTAGTTTACTACCAATGTTGAATGGTAGTCTTAATACTCTCTATCATTTAGGTTTATAAATTGAGGTTGATTATTTTCAAGCAAAGATATTGTTAGTTCAAGGAGTTCCAAATTATCATGAGAATCACATTTTTATTGCATGCATGCAAAAAACAAACAAGCAAACAACGTCTTGGTCTTTGCGTCCTTATTGAAATGTATCTGGCATGCATATTGACAGCTGACATATTAGCATCAAAAGTGGGACTAAACTGATTACTAATAATTCTGTTCCCCTTGGGTCATGGACTCCTTGTTGAATGCTAAAAGAATATAAAATACTATTCTGGTCATTCCTTAAAATGCTTGGTTATGAGAAAAATTGAAGCTTATCCACCATGCATTTTTTTTTACACAAAAATATTTTTTTTCCTTAGTGATTAAACAACATACGTTGGCAGAGTTAGCTCCTCTTATTAAAATATTTTATGCCAAGGCCATCAAACACAAATTATTCATTAGTAAAATCAAGTTTTCTTACTCTTCAAAAAAATGACACTCTCATGTTACTTAGTTTTTCTTATGGATATACCTGTCATTACATCTCATCAGAACACAGAAAAGACTTTTCTGTGGTTTATATTTGTCTAGAAAAATCAAGATTTCTTTCCCCTCTGTTAGGAAATAGCCATATTTGTAACAGTTTAAAATTACAGTCTCAAATGGCCACCAGATGGACATGGAAACTATGGCATCTTATTTTGTTTGGGTGCTTAACAGGTGCTATATCATAAGTACAGTGCTTTTACTAAACTATGTAGGCAATCACTGAACAGTAGTATTTGTATGTTGAATTTTTCATTCTGGTAAAATAATTTGGTGATTTATATTCCAGTTTGTACTTGATACAGATTTAACTGCATGCTATTTTTCTTTTTTTTTTTTTTAAAGATTTTATTTATTTGACAGAGAGAGAGAGATCACAAGTAGGCAGAGAGGCAGGCAGAGAGAGAGGGGAGGAAGCAGGCTCCCTGTGGAGCAGAGAGCCCGATGCGGGGCTCCATCCCAGGACCCTGAGATTATGACCTGAGCTGAAGGCAGAGGCTTTAACCCACTGAGCCTCCCAGGTGCCCCTGCATGCTATTTTTCATGGCCATTTTTTCATACCTTGATCTAATATTGTTTGGAATCAGTTGTCATAAAGTTTATAAGAACTGATTTTTATCTAACACTGTTTCCATCCAAGGCATAAATTAACAATTGGTTTTAAGTTGTCTGATCAAAAAGACAACAACTCCTAAAACTCCCCCCTTGAAAGACTTTCAAAAACACGATGGAATTTATGTTGTAATGCAAAAGGCCTGGAAAAAACATATATTCATGACGGTTTATTATTTGCACGTGTCATCATCATGTTGGATGGACTCCATTGTTTCTAAGGTAACTTTAAAACTCAGTATGTTTTCTGTAAAATATTTTTTGCCTAGTGATTATTGAATGCTTTCTGACAAAAATTAAATCTTTGACTAAGACACGTTAAGTTTGTGACTCCTTTCCCTCTCCCTCTCCTTTCCCTTTCTCTCTCTCCCTCTCTGTGAAACTACTGATATCTATCAAATAGAACAATAGAGAAGAAGCTAGGAATGAGTTAAGCATAAAATTTCACCTTAAGGAGCTGAAAACAAGTCAGGGAAATTAAGAATTTAAATAAATTACACGCAATAACATAGTGGGAATAATGGGGTATGAGTATAGGAATAAGGGGAGAAACTCATTAAGCAACCCCAAAACAAGAAAATTAAGAAAAATAATAGTGTCAGCCTCTTGCAGATCAATTAAAAAATGGGAATTGAGCCAATGTTTGAGAGGGAAGAATAGTACTATAATTTCTTTGGAAAGCAATGGCAACGGGCCATTTATCATGTTGGTTTTACCTTGGATTGGTGCCCAGCCTGGACAATTAATAAAATATTCTTGTTACAGCACTGGCAACTTTATCTTGCCACTATTAATGAAGTGTCACTAACAACTATGTGCACAGATCTGAGACATATTCTAAGTTCAAATGAAGTGAAAACACAATCAATAAAGAAATTCAATGTAAAGAAACAAATCAGCAAAGGAGACCAGTATCTGCTTTTTCTTGGGGTAAACATGTTGAGTAGAAGCATAAATAAACCTGTATAATTTCATGATAAGGCCCATGTTTGCACCAAAATACGCAGGTGATATCTGAGTATCTGAATGAGTTAGCTGGGTAGATTATTTGTAGGATTCCAAGCAACTAGATATTTGAAGTCCATATACATTGGTCCTCGTAAACACCCAAGTAAAATAGCTTTGCATAAATATGTTTCCTTTTTAATATAAAAAATGTATAGTGCATTCTATCTTTTCCTAATGACATTTATAAATTAGAAACTGTACTTAATAATTCTCCCTATTTCTGTAAGTATTTTGAAGAGCGACTGACCACAAACACATTAGATTCTTTAAGTTACAAAGGAATTCCCCAGTGCTTTAGCTTTTCTATGGTTTTATCTCAATTTATGTATTTTTGCCCAAAATAGTTTTTATGAATAGTAATGCTGTCATTTAAAAACAATGCATTTTACAATAAAACGCAGATAATTAAATGGTTGAATATATTATTTGATGCAACAAATTTTCTTTTTCTTTTTTTAAAAGTAGTGTAGTTGCTTATTTCTGAAAATTTTTATTTCTGAAAATACAATGTTAGCCACAACTGGGTCAATTTAATGTCTGTTAGAATCAGGATCTTATCCAAGTGCAATAAATAACTCTTGTTATTTTAATCATGCTACATAAACACAAGAGAAATGTTGAAAATTCAATCGCTGTCTTTCAGGGGGCTTTCTGTTACCAAAAATAAATAAATACACTGAATGGAGTCTAAACAATATGATTGAAAAAGCCTGATAAAGACACATTTGTTCTCCTTATCCTAATCTTACAGTTTTCTTAAAACATGATAGTTCACCAAAAACTAAAGATTTGGTGAGTATGTTGAATTTTAGTGAAAATCTAATATCTTTTCTATATTATTTTATATTAGAAAATGATAACTGTATTTATTTTTTATTTTATTTTTTTTTAAGATTTTATTTATTTATTCGACAGAGAGAGATCACAAGCAGGCAGACAGGCAGGTAGAGAGAGAGGAGGAAACAGGCTCCCTGCTGAGCAGAGAGCCCGATGCGGGGCTCGATCCCAGGACCCTGAGATCATGACCTGAGCCGAAGGCAGCGGCTTAACCCACTGAGCCACCCAGGCGCCCGAAAATGATAACTTTAAAATGTTAACTTTACAAATAATACCTTTTGTTGCTTTTTTTTTTCCATTGGAAAATTAAGATACAATCTCCTATCATCTATGTAATTTTTATAATGGTGGAAAAGATGCTTTGTCTGATTACCAAACCACTTATAAAAATGCGCATATGTAGTATGCAAATGAGAATACAAAATTTTGAAGATTTTAGTTTATTAACATAACAGGTTAGACTCTTCTTTGGAGATTTAGTTATATCAAAAGGACAAGAAACATGTACACATCCCCATATACAGAAAATACGAGAAAGGCAACAATTAACCAATGGGGTATACCCCATTATCTAATGATTTGGTAAATTGTGTATCCATTAAGATAGCTTAGATAGTACAGATAGTATGGTCTGCCCAAGTGGTGTGTCTTACTTATATACCAACGTGGCATTATCATTTCAAAGTAAACTTTTAAAATAAAAGTTATTTAAAAATCTGTCATTCATACCAAAGGCTTGAAGATAGGCTGCCAGTTTTCTAAAACTAGCATCTCTCCCTACTTTACTCTGGTAATTTTAATAACATGTGTTTAAAACAGCCTGAGTAAAATAAATCAGAAAAGACAAATACCATATGATTTAATTTATCTGTGTAATCTAAAAAACAAAACAGGGGCGCCTGGGTGGCTCAGTGGGTTAAAGCCTCTGCCTTCGGCTCAGGTCATGATTATGTCCTGGGATGGAGCCCCACATCAGGGTCTCTGCTCAGCAGGGAGCCTGCTTCCCCCTCTCTCTGCCTGCCTCTCTGCCTACTTGTGATTTCTGACTGTCAAATGAATAAATAAAACTCTAAAAAAAAAATAAAAATAAAAATAAAAAAAATAAAAAACAAAACAAATGAACAAACAAACCAAAGCACAGAAACAGACTCTTAAATACGAAGAGTAAGCTGGTGGTTGCTGGAAAAGAAGGGAAGTGTGCGTGGGGGTGGGTGAAATATGTCAATGGGATTAAGAGGAACGAACTTCCAGTTATAAAATAAATAAGTGATGGAGATGAAGATTACAATATAGGAAATATAGTTAATGATATTGTAATAACATTATATGGTGACAGATGGTGAGCATCACATAATGTATAAAATTGTCCAATCACTATTTTGTACACCTGAAACTAATAAAACATTGTATGTCAAGCATACTTCAATTAAAAAAAAAAAAAAGACTAATGAGACTTTGCACAAAAGTAACATTCTGCTAATGTACAATGATAGCAAATCCTCAGAATAGTTGAGGGTGGTTTTTTTTGGCTCCACTCCATTGTTTTGTATGATTATTTTATGCACTGTTTATTTTAACCAGAGGTTTTTCATTATTACTGGAGTTGTTCAGAATCATGAAAACACCTTTGATGATTTAAATAAGTAAATTCCTATATACCATTTGATTAACAGTAGTTCTTTTAGCAATTGTGTGATGAAACAAAGGACATTTCTCTATTTACAAAAGCCATGTTTTAATCCACAGATTATTGTTGCCTTCCAAGATATTAGGTACAAATATTCAGCTTATCCTCATAAAATATTCCCACTGAAATTAGGTGGAGTTCTGATTGGTTTAAAGCTTAAGAGCATGGGTCACTGTAATACAGTCAGTTGGAAAAGTATGTGAAATAATTGAAATTAGAATGGGACACACCCATAATGCTCACTAGAAAACAATATAATTAAAACCACACTGATATATCATATGACCTTGACCTAAATGGAATCAGTTTTGGATGAGGCAGCAAGGCTTCTTTATCTTTGTTTTTTAATATATTTGCTCATCTTTTTTCGGCACTGAGAAGAAAAGCAAATGGCTTATTTTTCTTGGAAAACATCCAAACATCTGTATGTGCATTTCTATTCTCCTTAATCATCCAGCTAAAGCATAGGTCACTTCCTTATTATGTATGTGGAACTCTGTGTACAGACTCTACAAAAATAGGGCAGAACCTCACTGAATTTAGAGTATGGGCACATGACTTAATAAAAAAAGTTCATTTCCAAATTTTGTGTATTTGAGTTTAAACTATTTTCCCATAATTTCCAACATTTAATGATTATGTGTTTTTAATCTAAAATATTTATTTTATATATGATATTAATAAAGATATTTCAACTGCTCTTATTAAATATTTCCCTACCTTCTCATTCTGTATGGCCACCCTCAGGCCTAGAGGTGCTTTCACTCTAGAGTATGATCTTCCCTCAGAAGGTGGATGTAGTGAAGAGGACTGCAAGGTCTCTGGAAGTGGGTCTGGCACCTGTGCTGGAGTCCCTGGTTCCTGGAGTACAGATCAGAAATGGTGACAGGAGGCTATAGCCTCTAGATGAGCAGGTTTCCTTGGTCTAACAGTTTTCTCATTCCGCATGAAGAGGTACCTGGAGAAGGACCAGAGGAGACACCTCTAAAATATGGAGGCCCAAGGTAGGGACACTAATACTGAAAATATAGATATTCAGGACAGCACAGAGTTTCAGACAAAGATGGCAAGCTATGTTGGCCCTTTACAGCATGTGTAGAGGCAGCTTTATCAAGAGGTGGGGTGAGCCAGAGGTTGCATACTCAGCAGGGACCTAACATGAGCGGGACTGGACACTTGTATTTTATAAGTTGGACTCCTTACACTTTTTATATTCTTTGTGTTTATTCTCTGAGGCATTTGTTCTCCTTTGTGTTTAGCAATATGTTGTGTATTTTCAGCCTATTGTAGCTTTGCTATAGAGAATGATTATCTATAGTTGCTTCATTTAGAGCCATTAGAGGAGATAGCACCTACAAATGTAAGCAAATCATGAGAGGAGTAATCAAAGGACAGAGGAAGTTTAGGAGAAAAAAATGTTAACTGAAGAGACCAAGGCTCAGATCACCCAAACTCTGTACAAGGGTAACCTTGAGTATCTTGAGTTTTATTTTATTAAAAGAGACAATTTCACTTCTCTCCCTTAACTTCTATTTTTTCTTATCACTTAATTAGTATAATCACTTAATTAATTTCTTATCACTTAATTATCAATTAATTAATTAATTAGTCTTATCACTTAATTATTTTTTCTTATCACTTAATCAATAGTGATACAGCATATGATTTCCCAATTCAAAAGCTCTTACTCGCTATTTCATATCTAAAGTTTTATTCACTCATTTAATATTCCTTGATCATCTACCATGTATCAAGGACTATGTAGCAGGCATGGGGTATAAAGACAAACAGAATAAACGTGGTCTTAACCTCACACGAAATGGAGGAGAGATGGTAATTAAACCATAAAGAAGGAGAATAGGGCATGGAAGGAAAAGCAGTGAAGGAAAGTGGTCACAGAATATTACATTGAAGTACGTAAGAAGAGAAGGACTCAAATTCGCCAAGGAAGGAAAAGAGTGTTCCAGCAAGGGTAACAGCATGTGCAAAGGCCCTGAGGTGGCAATATTAGCTTTTTACTGAATGGAAAGAAGAGAAGTATACCCACAATGGAAAAAGGAAGAGAGAAATGATGTTGGAATATTAAACAGGAACCACATGAAGCAGCAATATTCAGGAGTTTGATTTTTTTCCCATAAAAAGATTGCCATTGAAGAATTTTACAGAAGGCACTGGCATAATTGATTTTATGTTTTACACAACTTATTTTGCCTGTTTTGTGAAGAGTGAATTAGAATGGATCAAGAGTTGGTCCTAAGATACTATGAGAGGCAGCAGTAGTCTAGTTAGGAGTCATGGGGTTTAGTTTTTATTCACAGTACAAATATTGTTGGAGAAATTTGAGACATATTCTGGTGGCAGAATCTGACCAGTTAGCTGAAATTTCTCCAGCAAGTCATAGTTTCATGGATGCAAACCTGGAAAATGTGAATGGGATTTTGCTGGAAAGATAGCAAAGGCAATGAAAGTATTTACTGGACAATAGTTATAAAATGGACTATGGAATCTAAGTTGGAAAAGAAGAGGTGATAAGAGAGGAGAGTAATGGATGAGATGAGTATAATACAATTAATGGATTTGAAATTAAAAATTTATAGAGGAAGAGTTACAGTGTTAATAGATATCTATTAGGGGTTTTATTTTGTTTTGTTTTGTTGTTGTTATGTTTTGTTTTATTTTGGTTTGGTTTGGTTTTTGTTTCATTTTGTTTTGTTTTGTTTTGTTTTGTTTTAGTTTGGTTTGCAAACCAAAAAACTAACTCTGACTCCCTTAATCATTAAATAAAACCCTTGTGACCAAGCCCCGGAAAATGCAGGGCAGAAATTCATGGAAATTCCTAGGTCCATAAGATGAATCAGTGAAACTACCATTCAGCCCTGTTTATCTTTGATGATTTATATTTTCTAAATTTCCAAGAGAAAGAATTTTTGGATGACTTTAAAGTGTATTTATATATTTATAGTCATTGACCGTCTATCTACATTCAGAAGACAGGGCTACACTAATTCTATAATGACAGAAGTAACCATTACCTACTAAAGCCCTACCAGCTTGAGTAAGAGACCACAACAGGAAGTTGTGGTCAAGGAGTAGAATGTTAGAAATTATGATTTCAAAAATGGTGCCATTTCCGGTGATAACAAGGACTGATAGGGGTGGTGGGTGCGGACTACAGAAAAGTCCTTGTCAAGTACTCAAAGTCACTCATTGCATAACAAAGAAAGAAACAAAGAATGTTTCTGGTCTGTGGTATTGGGAGAATTAAAGCAGCCATAATTATATAGAATAATTATATGGGTTAAAATGCTATAAGTCCTCAAGTAAATGAACCCTTCTCAAATTATTCCAGCTTGAGTCTATCATGGATTTTCTATTAGGAGCCTAGTGATACGTCAGCTAATCTAAAACATTTTGTCTCATTTTTTTTCTCTTTTGTATATTACTGTTAGTAATAATGATAAAATTTTGAGTAATCACTAATAACCATTGTGTATATATGACATAATAATAGACATTATATTATTTAATATTTTAACAATTCCATGAGGCAGGTTGTGGTGTTTCCATAACACAGGTGAGAAAAACCAAGACTCTGAGATGTTGTATAATCAATTGCAGAGCCAGTCTGCTCCAGGATTTATAATTTTTTTGTTGTTTTTTAAGGAGGAAGAGGGGTGGGAGATGGAGTAATGGGAGAGGGAGAAAGAAAAAACAATTTTTCAAGATTTTATTTATCTATTTGACACAGAGGGAGCAAGGGAGAGAGATAGAGAGCAAACACAAACAGGGGGAATGGCAGGCAGGGGAGAATCAGGCTCTCTGCAGAGCAGGGAGCCCAATACGGGGCTTGATCCCAGGACCCTGGATCATGACTTGAGCCGAAGGCAGATGCTTAACCGACTGAGTCTCTTTCAGGTGCCCAAGAGAGAGAATCTTAAGCAGGCTCCACACCCAGCAAGGAGCCTGATGCAGAGCTCAATCTCACAAACCTGAGATCATGACCTGAGCCAAAATCCAGTCTGACGTTTAACTGAACCACCCAGGCATCCCCCGTATTTGTAATCTTAAATATAAGTACTGTATGACTCCCACAAAGGGGATACTAAGATGGGTAAGCCTGTTCTCTGCACTTAGAGTAGCGCGCACACACACACAAGACTTGTGATTATAATAGTAAGTTTCTTGGACAGACATAAATGCTATAAGAGTTTTTAAAAAGTTTATGTTCACCAGGCACCTGGATGGCACAGTCAGTTGATTTCTGCACAGGTCGTGATCTCAGGGTTGTTAGATTGAATACCATGTTGGGCTCTGCGCTGCCATGGAGCCTGCTTAAGATTCTCTCCCCCTCTCCCGCTGCCCCTTCCTGCCCCCCCCAAAATTATGATCACTATAGTCTGAGGAAGCCAAAAGAAGAAATGGTATGCACACTAAAGAAAGGGTGTTATTCTCTTTATCTGCATACATTATGATTTTCATTCTTTGTACATGTAATTTACTAAATTTCTGAAACATTTATTTATAAAGAGTGTGTAGGAGTATTTTCAAACAATCAACTGATTAGTTGGCATTGAAGAATTCCACTTGAAACCTTCCCTAAAGTCCATCAGAATGGATCATAACTAACTTGGGGAGTTAGCTGGATGAAAACATTTACTTAAGTCGGTGTATATAGTGGGGAATATAAGCCATTCTCTGCACACAGACAGCCATAGTCAAAAAGAGCTCAGTAAATTCAGAGCGTGAAGATCAAAGGTGTTATAATTACATTCTATTTCCATTTCACCTTACTTACTGTGCATGCTTCTTATTTTATGATGTTTACCCAGCCCCATTACCTAGTCCTTCTAGTTCTGAGGTCAGTGGAATGGCATTTCCCTTTAGAACATTATTACTTCACACCCTGTGTAATTGGCTCATGGAATTAGAGAGGTTGTGATTACAGCAACAGAAGATTCCCCCTTTGATAAAAATGCAGAATTGTTATGGTATGATTTACTTTCACCCATTCAAACATTACGCAGACTCAGGGTTGTTGTTTTTTTTTCTTTCTTTCTTTCTTTCATTTATTAAAAATTTGAGATGTTTGCTATTAAACTGAGCTGGCTAAAAACCATTAGACAGAGATATTTACAACTTGGAGAAATTCCAGACGCAATCAATCCAGACACTTTTGTTTAAAAAAGAAAAAAATCCTTAGACATCATTTACAATTCACAGGACATGTTGTTTTCACATAGGGAAAATTGTTATCTACCAAAATTATATCACAGATAACACACAATATCTGACAGGATGGAAAATTGAAGAAGAAATGTTCTTAGAGTTTGGAATCTTCATTTTATTTTTAAAAACACAAATATGTTTTTGTAAAATACTTCATTTATGATTTGGCATTTCTGTTGCCAATAATTTATAGAAAGTAAGAACAGCAGTTGGCTTATTTAGTTCAGGGAAAATTTTGAATCTTTTCTGAAGACAACAGAACTTGAAACCAAATTGAAAATGTTACCATTCCCAAATTGCATCTTTTAGGAACAAAAGCCCAGCAATCTCGGTAATTTGAAGAGTAACACTTAATCACTAGTGACAAGGGGACTTTTCCATTCAGTACCACCAAAGACAGTTGAAACTAAGGAAAATGGAAATAAAGGAGACTGTTTGAGTGGAGGGGAGCCACAGGTATAATCTAATCCCCATTAAACCAGACACTGATGAAAAAAATTGTTTTAGTATTCCTATAAATAGGATAATTCATATTGGTTTTTTGGAGGTCATATGTTGGATTTGGGGAGTTTTTTGTTACTTCTCCTGGTTCTTGTGACTCTGCACAGTGGAAATAGAAATTCCAAAGGTGTTTTTTTTTTTTTGTTTTTTTTTTTTTTTAAGATTTTATTTATTTATTTGACAGAGAGAGATCACAAGCAGGCAGAGAGGCAGGCAGAGAGAGAGGAGGAAGCAGGCTCCCCGCTGAGCAGAGAGCCCGATACGGGACTCGATCCCAGGACTCCGAGATCATGACCTGAGCCGAAGGCAGCGGCTTAACCCACTGAGCCACCCAGGCGCCCCTGAAATTGACAAGCTTTTATCTTTTGAGTGTTTGTTAGACTGTTTTATATACCTGCAATACGAGTGTTACAAAAACATTCCGTCTATGTATTAGTGACTGAATAAATAACTACTTTACTGCTTTTAAAAACAAAATAACTCAATTTTTTGACCTAGCCAGCAAAGTAGAGAAACCTTTAATCAAGGAGGAAGAGCTTGTAACTTTCTGGAAAGTCTCTGCCCATTATTCTAGTTTACATCTCAAAAAAAAAAAAAAAAAAGTGCAAATTTTTTTTCTGAAAATGTTTTCTTGTAAAAAGAGTGCAAGAATTCCACAACCCATGGAAAATAATTTTACTTAGCATTAATGTTAATGGAAATGCCTATCATAAGGATCACTTTTCTTCTATATAACAATATTGAACTCACTGGGGCAGAAAATGAAATGGTTTGTACATTATGTCATCATAAAATGCCCAAAATAGGGCTTTGTAGGCTCTGGGTACAATAGTCCTCCCTTATCTGAGGTTTTGATTTTCATGGTTTCCGTTACTAGCAGTCAACCATGGTCTGGAAGCAGATGATCTGCTCTGATACATGGTCAGCAGCAGCCTAATGCTAAGTCATGATGCCTCTGTCATTCTCCTCATTCATCACATAGGCATTCTATATCTCTCTAGATACATCTCTATATCTTCTCATGATCATAAGAAGGGTGAGTACAGCACAATATGATATTTTGAAAGAGAAATCACATGTAATTTTTATTAAATATATTTGTTATAATTGTTCCATTTTATTCACTATTGTTATTGCGTCTATTTGTATATTAACCTTTATCATAGGTTTGTATGTAGAGCAAAAAACACAGTCTATATACGGTTTGTAGTATTGTTTTGGTATTTACTGGGGGTCTTGGAACATATCCCCCACAGATAAGGGGGGACTACTCTATTCAGTGCATGTCTAAAATGAACAAACACAACAAGTTTATGGTCCTTCTATTTTTTTTTGTTTTTATTTTTCATTTTTTAAAATTATGTTTAGTTAATCCTTCTTTTTTGTTTTTCTATTATTGTCCTTTTGTTTTCTTGGATCTGGGTTCTTACAGTCTTTCTCCTAATTAACGTCTTTTTGTTTTCTTTATGTTTGTTCAGCACAACACATCATGCAGCAAGCCTCTTGGTTCAGGATGCATTTCTAAAGTTATATATAAAATAATGGGAGATCCTAAATAACTTGAGAACAAATTCACTTAATGCAAGGAAAAGGTTAATAGATATAACTAGACCATGAAGAAAGAGCTTTACGTGCAATTCTTTGCTATTTAACTTTGAGTTTTGTAGGCAGCTAAAAATAACCCAAGCACATTGTGCTATTAAGTGATCCTTTATACTATAGACTTTAAGCTATGCTGTTTCTACTTCAGTGTTGATAGCTAACTTTCTTAACTTTATCTGATGCATTTGAATGATTTCAAGTTAGCACCATTTTTCCATGATTAGCAAAAATAATAATGATAGTAACTTTTGAAATGTAAAACTCTTCCTTTGGCTCAGTCAATGATAGGTTACTGTTTTTAGTCTTGGCCTTTCTGCTTCTATTAACTGGTAAACAAAAAGAAACTGCATTATGTAATAAAAACTAAAACTAAAAATAATAACAAAGAACCAACACTATGCATAATCATAGAGAAATGATTTGTCAAGCATTTCTCTCTCTTTTATAGATAAGCTGACAATCATTTTTTCCTATTAGCTATGAAAATTCATAAAAATCTCTATGTCAGTGAGTGTCTTCAATTATGTGTTTTCAAAAATCACATGCCTAGCAACCATAATTAGAGAGGACATCAAATGTTTTGGATTAGATAAGGAGTAGGACCAGGATAGGCTCCCAGACCTGGTGTCAGCTTTGAGTCTCTCTAAAAGAAGGCACATTTCAAAAAACAGGGGTTTTGTAGTATAATACTCCCCAGTATTATACTAAACTGAAATTTTCCACTTCTTATCTAGATTTCCCTTAGATTTTGTTTCTAACTCATCTATAATCTTCCTGCCTTATATAACACATTTTATTTTATTATACATTACCTTCTAGTCTTTTAATTAATAAAATATTTTTAGTCATATGCAATATATGTATATTTGAGTATCTTGTATGCACAAAATCACATGTACATATGTATTTCCTTGTATACTTAAGAAAAATTTTAGTATCATATCAATATTGTGGAGTCTTAGAATGTCTAGTCTAATGATCCATTCAATAATAGAATCCTCTTCTACTACATTGATAGAGGCATTGCCTAGATCAGCTTTGAATATTCAGAATGGTGATTTACAATCATTGGAAGTCTTTGAATAACTCTAACCTTGTTTGAAATTTCTCCCCTGCATCACACTGTGCTTTCTGCTTATGATTCACTCTATAGTCTTCAACAGCATAGAGATGTAATCTAGTGTGTCTTCCACATGCTGGTGCACATACCAGGTCTATTTCTTGCAGTAATTCCTTAAAAGACATAGTTTCCAAATCAATCTCTCATCAAGCAACTTTGTCAAGAGTATTACATTGAGGGGTATTACATTTCCAATTATAGAAAAATGTGTCTGTTACTAGATACGAGTATTAGAGTATGAAATAAGTATGCAAGTAAGGTCAAGCATTAGCTTGATTGTTTTGTTTTGTCTTATCTCATTCCTGTTGATCTGTACCAAAGTTTATCATTGAATAAAATCACAAGGTAGCTAGCCAATTGAACAGACTCTATTCATTGTTCATCACTACTAGTTATGTTTACCACAATTACGATTTATCCTTACCAGGTGAATTTCTAAAGTGTTCAGGTAGCTAGCCTCAGGAAAGGTGTCTTTATCTCAAGCTTAAGGTTAAATTTTAAATCGATGTTGATTATGCTTAATTAGTTTTCCTTGCCAGAATTGATTAAGGAATGGATGGACATGTGACCCAGGTATAGTCCATGAGATGTGTGGAAAGTATATTGTGAGGGAATAGGAAAACAGGTTTCTGAAAAATAGTTTCCTACAAGGAAAAAGAGAACACATAAAGGGACAGCTTCCTTTCTGCTGGACGTTATCTGACCCACCTGTGATACCTGGGAATAAGGCAACGTACATATACATAAGGTGAATTATTTCCAGGTCAGGCAGACACACAGAATATGACAAGTAGTTCTTTTTTGTTTATTTTAAAATTTGTCAAGATAAATTTAAATGAAGTGAAAATAGAGGTAAAAAACTAATGAATTTTGACAAATATGCAGAGTCATGTAACAATCCCACAGTCGAGAACAGTTTCATTGCCCCCAGAGAGTTCTCATGCATCTTTGTAGGCCATCACCTTCCTCCACTTCTGGCCCTTGGAAACTATTGATTTCTTCTCTGTCATAGTTTTGTCTTTCCCAGAAGATCATATAAATGGAATCCGGCAGTACATAACCTTTGACTCTGGCTTTTTTCACTTTGCATAATGGATTTGAGATTCATCTATGTCATTACATAAACAGTAGCTTATTTCTTTTTACTGCTGAGTAATGTTCCATTTTATACATGTGCCATGGGAACACTGGTTCTTGATGATTTTCAACCACAGAATCAACCACATTGAAAACCATCCTACTCTGGGACTTATTGAGAGGTAGGATAATTTTTCCCTTTTAAGCTATCTTGGTATTTTTTGTCCAACTCATTCTAGCTGATGTACCAGATTGATCTGTCTTAATATTAATGACAGCAAATATCAAGTTCAAACATAAGATGATATATTTATTCTTACCAAGCATTTCACCTAAAGTACATTCATTCAAAATAAATTTGCCCAAAATTCCATTCTATAGCCCACTCACTTAAATTCTATCTTATTGGATTAGGTAGACCATAGTGGCTGTCAAGCTATATTTTTGCCCTAATTTTTTCAGTTAGTATGTGTGTTATTCTGTTTCATTTATGCTGTTACAGATTTGGTAAGCCTATCATTTATCAGCTAACCAAATGTAATGATATAACAAAAGTTATATATATTGAAATCTGGTCATATTGTCTTTTATTATATTTTTCCTTTCTTCTTTATGTAATTTATCTAACCTTCCAATAGGGATAAGCATGTTAGTCCAATTGTTTCTAGATTTTCTCTAAATCTTTTTCTATTTGAAATATTTGTTTTTAGTAATGTGGAGAATTAATCTAATTAATTCTTATCCATAGTGATATTCAGTTATTTCAGCAAAATTTATTAATGAGGACACCTTTCTAGAAAAGAATCATATTAATCTAGAAACATAATAGATAACACTTATTCAGCAAGTATAAAGTCTTTTACACTCTCCTAAGTATTTTAATTATATCCTCACGTTTCAGAACTTCACAAGCATTATCTCAAATTTACAAATGAAAGAACTAAGTTTAAATCTTAACTCTTAAATGTTAGGATGTAAACTTGTAAAATGTCATAAAAAATAATGAGAAGTAATGTGTTCCCTTTTTGTAGTGTATTTCTTTGGGCTATAAGGGTGAAGTTTCATTTCATTACATTAATTTCTCAAACTGTTAAAAATAAATATCCAAATAAATAAATAAATAAATATCCCAGACTTCTACATTAAGACCCAATGGCTGCATTCAGTATAAATGTATCCATATGCTTCCTATTTTTGTTTTATAGTTTGAAAATTACTCTAGCTAAAAATAAGTAGTAGCAACAACATGACCTATTGCCAATACATATGGGGGCACCTTAGAACCTAGCAACGTTCTTTAGTAAGAGTGTATCCCTTATCACTCACCTGATATGCAATTACTTATTTCTTTTTTTTTATAACATTTTATATTAATTTTATTTTTTATAAACATATAATATATTTTTATCACCAGGGGTACAGGTCTGTGAATCACCAGTTTTACACACTTCACAGCACTCACCATAGCACATACCCTCCCCAATATCCATAACCCCACCCCCCTCCCAACCCCCCTCCCCCCATCAACCCTCAGTTTGTTTTGTGAGATTAAGAGTCACTTATGGTTTGTCTCCCTCCCAATTCCATCTTGTTTCATTTACTCTTCTCCTATCCCCTTAACCGCCCATGTTGCATCTCCTATCCCTCATATCAGGGAGATCATATGATAGTTGTCTTTCTCCGATTGACTTATTTCGCTAAGCATGATACCCTCTAGTTCCATCCACGTCGTCGCAAATGGCAAGATTTCATTTCTTTTGATGGCTGCATAGTATTCCATTGTGTATATATACCAAATCTTCTTTATCCATTCGTCTGTTGATGGACATCTAGGTTCTTTCCATAGTTTGGCTATTGTAGACATTGCTGCTATAAACATTCGGGTGCACGTGCCCCTTCGGATCACTACGTTTGTATCTTTAGGGTAAATACCCAGCAGTGCAATTGCTGGGTCATAGGGTAGTTCTATTTTCAACATTTTGAGGAACCTCCATGCTGTTTTCCAGAGTGGTTGCACCAGCTTGCATTCCCACCAACAGTGTAGGAGGGTTCCCCTTTCTCTGCATCCTCGCCAGCATCTGTCATTTCCTGACTTGTTCATTTCACACCATTCTGACTGGTGTGAGGTGATATCTCATGGTGGTTTTGATTTGTATTTCCCTGATGCCGAGTGATATGGAGCACTTTTTCATGTGTCTGTTGGCCATCTGGATGTCTTCTTTGCAGAAATGTCTGTTCATGTCCTCTGCCCATTTCTTGATTGGATTATTTGTTCTTTGGGTGTTGAGTTTGCTAAGTTCTTTATAGATTTTGGACACTAGCCCTTTATCTGATATGTCATTTGCAAATATCTTCTCCCATTCTGTCAGTTGTCTTTTGGTTTTGTTCACTGTTTCCTTTGCTGTGCAAAAGCTTTTGATCTTGATAAAATCCCAATAGTTCATTTTTGCCCTTGTTTCCCTTGCCTTTGGCGAAGTTCCTAGGAAGATGTTGCTGCGGCTGAGGTCGAAGAGGTTGTTGCCTGTGTTCTCCTCAAGGATTTTGATGGATTCCTTTCTCACATTGAGATCCTTCATCCATTTTGAGTCTATTTTCGTGTGTGGTGTAAGGAAATGATCCAATTTCATTTTTCTGCATGTGGCTGTCCAATTTTCCCAACACCATTTATTGAAGAGGCTGTCTTTTTTCCATTGGACATTCTTTCCTGCTTTGTCGAAGATGAGTTGACCATAGAGTTGAGGGTCTATTTCTGGGCTCTCTGTTCTGTTCCATTGATCTATGTGTCTGTTTTTGTGCCAGTACCATGCTGTCTTGATGATGACAGCTTTGTAATAGAGCTTGAAGTCCGGAATTGTGATGCCACCAACTTTGGCTTTCTTTTTCAATATTCCTTTGGCTATTCGAGGTCTTTTCTGGTTCCATATAAATTTTAGGATTATTTGTTCCATTTCTTTGAAAAAAATGGATGGTACTTTGATAGGAATTGCATTAAATGTGTAGATTGCTTTAGATAGCATAGACATTTTCACAATATTTATTCTTCCAATCCAGGAGCATGGAACATTTTTCCATTTCTTTGTGCCTTCCTCAATTTCTTTCATGAGTACTTTATAGTTTTCTGTGTATAGATTCTTAGTCTCTTTGGTTAGGTTTATTCCTAGGTATCTTATAGTTTTGGGTGCAATTGTAAATGGGATGGACTCCTTAATTTCTCTTTCTTCTGTCTTGTTGTTGGTGTAGAGAAATGCAACTGATTTCTGTGCATTGATTTTATATCCTGACACTTTACTGCATTCCTGTGCAAGTTCTAGCAGTTTTGGAGTGGAGTCTTTTGGGTTTTTCACATATAGTATCCTATCATCTGCAAAGAGTGATAGTTTGACTTCTTCTTTGCCGATTTGGATGCCTTTAATTTCCTTTTGTTGTCTGATTGCTGAGGCTAGGACTTCTAGTACTATGTTGAATAGCAGTGGTGATAACGGACATCCCTGCCATGTACCTGACCGTAGCGGAAAAGCTTTCAGTTTTTCTCCATTGAGAATGACATTTGCGGTGGGTTTTTCATAGATGGCTTTGATAATATTGAGGTATGTGGCCTCTATCCCTACACTTTGAAGAGGTTTGATCAGGAAGGGAGGCTGTACTTTGTCAAATGCTTCTTCAGCATCTATGGAGAGTATCATATGGTTCTTGTTCTTTCTTTTATTAATGTGTTGTATCACATTGATTGATTTGCGGATGTTGAACCAGCCTTGCAGCCCTGGAATAAATCCCACTTGGTCGTGGTGAATAATCCTTTTAATGTACTGTTGAATCCTATTGGTTAGTATTTTGGCGAGAATTTTTGCATCTGTGTTCATCAAGGATATTGGTCTGTAGTTCTCTTTTTTGATGGGATCCTTATCTGGTTTTGGGATCAAGGTGATGCTGGCCTCATAAAATGAGTTTGGAAGTTTTCCTTCTATTTCTATTTTTTGGAACAGTTTCAGGAGAATAGGAATTAGTTCTTCTTTAAATGTTTGGTAGAATTCCCCCGGGAAGCCGTCTGGCCCTGGGCTTTTGTTTGTTTGGAGATTTTTGATGACTGTTTCAATCTCCTTACTGCTTATCGGTCTGTTCAGGCTTTCTCTTTCTTCCTGGTTCAGTTGTGGTAGTTTATATGTCTCTAGGAATGCATCCATTTCTTCCAGATTGTCAAATTTGTTGGTGTAGAGTTACTCATAATATGTTCTTATAATCGTCTGTATTTCTTTGGTGTTCGTTGTGATCTCTCCTCTTTCATTCATGATTTTATTTATTTGGGTCCTTTCTCTTTTCTTTTTGATAAGTCTGGCCAGGGGTTTATCAATCTTATTAATTCTTTCAAAGAACCAGCTCCTAGTTTCGTTGATTTGTTCTATTGTTTTTTTGGTTTCTATTTCATTGATGTCTGCTCTGATCTTTAGGATTTCTCTTCTCCTGCTGGGTTTAGGGTTTCTTTCTTGTTCTTTCTCCAGCTCCTTGAGGTGTAGGGTTAGGTTGTGTACCTGAGACCTTTCTTGTTTCTTGAGAAAGGCTTGTACCGCTATATATTTTCCTCTCAGGACTGCCTTTGTTGTGTCCCACAGATTCTGAACCGTTGTGTTTTCATTATCATTTGTTTCCATGAATTTTTTCAATTCTTCTTTAATTTCCTGGTTGACCCATTCATTCTTTAGAAGGATGCTGTTTAGTCTCCATGTATTTGGGTTCTTTCCAAATTCCTCTTGTGATTGAGTTCTAGCTTCAGAGCATTGTGGTCTGAAAATATGCAGGGAATGATTCCAATCTTTTGATACCGGTTGAGACCTGATTTAGGACCAAGAATGTGATCTATTCTGGAGAATGTTCCATGTGCACTAGAGAAGAATGTGTATTCTGTTGCTTTGGGATGAAATGTTCTGAATATATCTGTGATGTCCATCTGGTCCAGTGTGTCATTTAAGGCCTTGATTTCCTTGTTGATCTTTTGTTTGGATGATCTGTCCATTTCAGTAAGAAGAGTGTTAAAGTCTCCTACTATTATTGTATTATTGTCGATATGTTTCTTTGATTTTGTTATTAATTGTTTTATATAGTTGGCTGCTCCCACGTTAGGGGCATAGATATTTAAAATTGTTAGATCTTCTTGTTGGATAGTTCCTTTGAGTATGATATAGTGTCCTTCCTCATCTCTTATTGTAGTCTTTGGCTTCAAATCTAATTGATCTGATATAAGGATTGCCACTCCTGCTTTCTTCTGATGTCCATTAGCATGGTAAATTCTTTTCCACCCCCTCACTTTAAATCTGGAGGTGTCTTCAGGTTTAAGATGAGTTTCTTGTAGGCAACATATAGATGGTTTTTGTTTTTTTATCCATTCTGATACCCTGTGTCTTTTGATTGGGGCATTTAGCCCATTAACATTCAGGGTAAGTATTGAGAGATATGAATTTAGTGCCATTGTATTGCCTGTAAGGTGACTGGTATTGTATATTGTCTCTGTTTCTTTCTGATCTACTTCTTTTAGGGTCTCTCTTTGCTTAGAGGACCCCCTTCAATATTTCCTGTAGAGCTGGTTTGGGTTTGCAAATTCTTTCAGTTTTTGTTTGTCCTGGAAGCTTTTAATCTCTCCTTCTATTTTCAATGATAGCCTAGCTAGATATAGTATTCTTAGCTGCATGTTTTTCTCATTTAGTACTCTGAATATATCATGCCAGCTCTTTCTGGCCTGCCAGGTCTCTGTGGATAAGTCTGCTGCCAATCTAATATTTTTACCATTGTATGTTACAGACTTCTTTTCCCGGGCTGCTTTCAGGATCTTCTCTTTGTCACTAAGACTTGTAAATTTTACTATTAGGTGACGGGGTGTGGACCTATTCTTATTGATCTTGAGGGGGGTTCTCTGAACCTCCTGGATTTTGATGCTTGTTCCCTTTTCCGTATTGGGGAAATTCTCTCCAATAATTCTCTCCAATATACCTTCTGCTCCCCTCTCTGCTTCCTCTTCTTCTGGAATCCCAATTATTCTAATGTTGTTTCGTCTTATGGTGTCACTTATCTCTCGAATTCTCCCCTCGTGATCCAATAGCTGTTTGTCCCTCTTTTGCTCAGCTTCTTTATTCTCTGCCATTTGGTCTTCTATATCGCTAATTCTTTATTCTGCCTCATTTATCCTAGCAGTGAGAGCCTCCTTTTTTGATTGCACCTCATTAATAGCTTTTTTGATTTCAACTTGGTTAGATTTTAGTTCTTTTATTTCTCCAGAAAGGGCTTTTATATCTCCCGAGAGGGTTGCTCTAATATCTTCCATGCCTTTTTTGAGCCCGGCTAGAACCTTGAGAATCGTCATTCTGAACTCTGGATCTGACATATTACCAATGTCTGTATTGATTAGGTCCCTAGCCTTTGGTACTGCCTCTTGTTCTTTTTTTTGTGGTGAATTTTTCCGCCTTGTCATTTTGTCCAGATAAGAGTATATGAAGGAGCAAGTAAAATACTGAATGGGTGGCAACAACCCCGGGAAAATATGCTTTAGCCAAATCAGAAGAGATCCCAAATCATGGGGGGGGGGGGAGAAAGGGGATATAAAGAAGTTCAGAAAGAAAGAAAAAAAAATTTAAAAAAGAAAACCAATAAAGAAAAAGTATAAAAAGGAAATATATATATATATATATATATATATATATATATATATATTAGATAAACTAGTTAAAAAAAATGTTAAAAAAGAAAAGGGTAAAAGTTAAAAAAATTTAGCAGAAGAAGAAAAAAAAATTGAAAAAGAAAAGAAAAAAAAAATTATTTTAACTTCAAGGCTAAAGAATCATGGGGAGAAAGCCATGAGTTCCATGCTTTGCTTTCTCCTCCTCTGGAATTCTGCCTCTCTCCTTGATATTGAAACTACACTCCTTGGCAGGTGAACTTGGTCCTGGCTGGGTTTCTCGTTGATCTTCTGGGGGAGGGGCCTGTTGTAGTGATTCTCAATCATCTTTGCCCCAGGCGGAGTTGCACCACCCTTACCTGGGGCCGGGCTGAGTAATCCGCTCGGGTTTGCTTTCGGGAGCTTTTGTTCCCTGAGCACTTTCCGTAGAGTTCCGGAGGGCGGGAATGAAGATGGCGGCCTCCCGGTCTCCGGCCCAGAGGAGCCGAGAGCCCAGGGCCCCACTCCTCAGTGCGCCCCCAGAGAACAGTGCCGAATGACTCCCGTCACCCTGGCCTCCGGCCGCACTCCGAGCTGACCGAGCCTGCGACCGGTTCAAGGTAACCCCGAGTTGAGAGTCACTTCTCGGCTCTGTCTCTGTAGCCGGCTTCCCCGTTCTAATACCTGTGAGCTCTGCGACACTCAGACACCCCGATCCTTCTGCGACCCTGCGGGACCTGAGGCCACGCTGACCCCGTGTGGGCTTCACCCCGGTTAAGCCTCTGGAGCGATGTCCCTCAGTGGAACAGACTTTTAAAAGTCCGGATTTTGTGCTCCGTTGCTCCGCCACTCGCCGGGAGCCGGCCCCTCCCCACGCGGTCTATCTTCCCGTCGCTTTGGATTCACTTCTCTGCCAGTCCTACCTTGCGTAAAGTGGTTGATTTTCTGTTTCTAGAGTTGCTGTTCTTCTTCTCTTCGATCTCCCGTTGGATTTGTAGGTGTTTGCAATCTTTAGATAAGCTATCTAGCTGATCTCCCGCTACCTGAAGTAGTCTCAGCCTGCTACTTCTCCACCATCTTGACTCCTCCCCTGCAGTTACTTATTTCAATAGACATGATACTTATATCCCCGCGCCCTGTCATGTGTTTGTCCTCATCTCAAAAAGGATTAATCAAGGATCAGATTATGTACTAAAAGTAAACTGCAACACTGAGAGTCTTCTGTAAGTACTTTATAAATTTTATTTCCAACATGATAAGACTACCGTGAGGTGATTTTCTAAATTGTCTGTGAATATTTGAGGGAAGACATCAATGCCTTTCTTAGCAAGTCATAAAGCAGGTTGCCCTGGAAGATTTGCTGGTATCCTTGTTCAATGGCCTTTTTTTTTTTTCCTCCTAATTTGCTTTTATAGTCAGAGAGTATATTTAGTCATGTCCCCATTAATCATCTCCAGGGGAATCAGCCAACAAAAGTTATAATGTTCTGTTTTAGGATGTCAGTCCTGGTGTTTGCTTGAATACCAAAATCTCCTAGACAATTAGTCATGGCAATTCCAAAGCTGATGCTTAGAGGCCTTCGTTCAATTTAGGAAAGAACCCTGGGAAGCTACAAGAAAGGCCACAAAGTAGGAGAATGTCCCTGTTGAGGTTAGGCTGAGACTAATGTATAAATGTGTGTAATGAATATGCAAGGGGGATTCTTACTACAGGAAGCAATTTCTTCTGCCCCAGGCATCCGTGTCTTTACAGTAATAATGACTGATGTCTCTGCTGTAGCTTTCTGGGCCAGAGCTGCAATCAACAAAGGGAACCGATCAACACTAAAGGCTATCAGCCTATCATCTTACCAGATTGTTTGATTTCTCTCCATCAACTTCAACAGGCAGGGCACTCAGGAAAGAAGTGTGTGTGGTGTGTAGAACCCTATTTCAGGAGGATTGGGAAATGCCTGCTTGGGGAATTTCACTCTGTTTCACATCCTATCGCTGTCATATCCTTGTCATGTTGGCTAGTTCCCTAGTTTCTCTGTGCCAAAGCTTCCTTAACTTATAGAATAAAAAATAGTATGCAGCTCATGGGGTTGTGAAGACGACTAAATAAGCTATTTCATTCTAAGTGCAAAGAACATTGTCTGGCATTTTATAGGCCCTCAATTAATGGTAACTATCATCATCATTGTTGTATATATGAATTACAGTTTTACTTTATTTGAGATTTTTATACTTTTATGTACCAGCATTCATCAAACACTTGAGTTCCACAAATACCAAAACACCTGAATGTCGAAAATCTAAGTTAGTATCTTTATGAACTAACGAAAATTCACCAAAAAGACTTAATATTAAAATATGTTCAGATACTAAAGATATATAAGTGCTATCATTCTATTCTATGTTACTCAATGTGAATATATAGTTTCTATATGTTTCTTTCAGCTGTTTTCAAAAAACATTTGTTCTCATTTAGAAAGTGCTAACTAAGAAAGAAAAGAAACTTTTGAGGGACACCTGGGTGGCTCAGTAGGTTGAGTGTCTGACTCTTGATTTGGGCTCAGGTCATGGTCTCAGTGTTGTGAAATCGAGCCCCGTGTCAGGCTCTGATCTCAGTGTGGAGTCTGCTAGGGATTCTCTTTCTTCCTCTCCCTTGGCTCCTCCCCCCACTCTTTCTCTCTCTCTCAAACAAATAAAGAAAGAAAATCTTAAAAAAAAAAAAAGAAAAGAAAAGAAATTTTTGAGACCCAGAGCTAAAACGGGTCCTTACTGTTGACATATTTTACTTGAAATCACTGGAGATTCTTTGCTATATGATTTTTCAACTCCTTTCTATTTCTAATATTTCTTACATCTCTTTGCCTTTGACTAAGAAAGCATAATCCACTATTCATATATAATAGCAATCGTACAGAAGGAAATATATGTAGAGTACACATGAATATTCAACATTGTTGTGAGGTCTTCACATGTCTTATCTCAAGACAGCCTTCACAACTCTATTAGGTCTTACTATTATTACCCCTACTTTAGAGATGGAGAAACTAAGGACAGAGAATGTGAGGGACCTGTTCCAGATCATTATAGCTAGTAAGCTAAAGGGCTAGGACTGAAACCTCTAGAACCTGCCCTTCACGAACTCTAAAGCCAGCCCTCCAGAGTAATCATAATCATCCCCCACTAACCATAATCATCCATGGGGCTTGACTGGTCATCCAACAATAATCTTCCTGGTTATTTTATACAGAATTCTGTTTTTCTCTGTACTAATCTCTTTCTAAACATGCTATTTTCTTATTAAAAAATGACAACTATCATAAACACAAAGTAAGAGGCTTAATTGTGTTTGATTTCCTTTAGTGAGCAAAACTTCCATGATCAGATGATCAGACAAAAGAATTATTAGGTCCTTAATCTGTAAATTTATGAGGCTGGACTATAAAATAATTAAATTAACTTTTAACACAGCTCCAAATGAGTTTTGTTCTATTCAGTTTTGTCACATATTGGTGGGGATGTGATTACCATTTTAATACCCCCACTAGTCTTACAGATTTCCTTTGACGTCTGAAGCACATGTCTTTGTTTTACTTCTTCTAATTCTCCTTAGTGGTGAATGCTCATGTGTTGAAAGAAGAGGATTAATTTTTGGAAGGACCAAAAATTCATTTAAACAAATGAAACAAGTGAAAGACTATTTCCATGTTATAACAAAGAGAGCAAGGGAGGGAGAAAATACAGTTTCTCTGTGTCATTATAATGGATCCAGATTGAAATTCTGAGAAGTAATCTCTAAGAATATTCTGAGTGGTATGGAGCTATAGTCATTGGAATGTATGTGTAGCCCCCACATTTGACAGCTGTAAAGTTAACATCCCTTTTGTTAAAACATTGAGGAAAAAAGTTTTTTAAAAACTTTTTTTAATGGGCACTGAGTCAAACTGAAAATTTTTGGATCTCTGCAAAGGATAGCAGGAGGGTAAAGCAAAGAAGTTGTTGGAATGTGAAATTTCATAAGAACTTATGCTTGTGTCCATTTTTATTGTTTTCTTAAGCAACCAATGCTTCATTTCTACATACTATTTCTCCTATAACCCACTGCTCTGGAATTTTGGGCTCCAATCCAATTACAACTGTAGAAAGAGAATAGTTTTAATAATAATGGAATCTGGCTGCTATTATTCAAACTTTAAATCATCCTGGAACCAAAACATGTTATTTGTAAGATAAGACCTCCCATAAGCCTGCATTACCTATCAGACAATTCCTAGGCTCAAATAGCAAAAGTGCCCACTTTTCTTTCAAGTGCCTTTGTTACTTGTCTCAGCCAGGTCACCTTCTGAGTCGTATCCTTCACCATCCTCCCCTTCTCCTTGCCAAATAATTTTTAAAGTCTCAGGAAAGCACTCTTTGAATTGTGTTGTTCATGGCAGAGTCAGCATTGCTAATTCTTCCTGAGTTTTCCTCAAATTGTGGCTTGTCTCCAAATCCAGAAATGCAAAACAATATGATTTCTGCAGTTTCCTACATGACCCAATTTAAGGCATTTGGGGTACTCACATTTTGTATCATTAAGAGGTCTTTTTAATTTTTTATTTATTGATATGGTCCCCCAGAATTACTTGCATGGTCAGTAATAGATAAATTATGTGGTCAATTAATGGTTTTATAAACATATGGTTATGTAACCTCTAAACCCAAAGATCTATCATAAATAAATAAGACAGACTATAAATCCTGTGAGAACAAATTACAAGCCTCCAGTTTCCCTTAGGAAACAGCTGTACTGAATCAGATGGATTGATGAAGGCCAACTACATTTGGCCTTGAGAGTTGGCCTTAATTAGAAACCATGACTCTCACTAAATGTATAAGGATAAACTTTCCTTGGACATAAAGTTACCTCTTGTTGTTGTTGTTATTGTTGTTATCTCAGGTCATGCTCACTGGCATCCACAAAGCACTTTAATATGTCCAGACCTCCATGTAGAACCTTGATAGCATCTTACTCCTAAGGCTTCTTAGTGTTGTATGATATTTTCTCTAGATATATTGAACAACAAGTTTCCATAAAACTTACAGATTATTGGGACGCCTGGGTGGCTCAGTGGGTTAAGCCGCTGCCTTCGGCTCAGGTCATGATCCCAGGTCCTGGGTTTGAGCCCCACATCGGGCTTTCTGCTCAGCAGGGAGCCTGCTTCCTCCTCTCTCTCTGCCTGACTCTCTGCCTACTTGTGATTTCTCTCTGTCAAATAAATAAATAAAATCTTAAAAAAAAAAAAAAAAAAAAAAAAACCAAAAACCTACAGATTATTAAATGAGAAGTTTTCTCTCTAGCTAGAGGTAATGTGAGTAAAACCCAACATTAGAAAAGTTTTAGGTATGTTTTCACAGACATTTATAGCAGATGCCAGTTGCTAAAGGCTAAGTAATTGTATTTAGCAAAAACATTAAACAGGGTGAGGTCTTTCAGATAGTCACCACTATCTGAAATTTGATATGCTCTGAGGCATTGTGAGGTTTATATGGAAACAGTATCTTTGCAGACAGCTTTAGGAGATGCACAGGGGATCCGTGAACCACATTATGTGTCTACTTCCCATCAATTATTCTTACCTAGAAATTGCCAGATGGTGCTTAAGAGATTGGCTAGATCACTTAATAATCTATAGATGGAAAGGAGAGCAAATTTTATAGGAACAAGTGAGTATTTTTCAGTTGTTTAAGAATACTAGGAATAACATTGACTTGTTCAGATAATTTAATATTTAGTTATTATTAAATTAAATTTTTGTAAGGAAGTTAGAGATTCTCTGATTCGAGAGGATGCAAGAAACAGAATCAGTCAAACTATACCAAATAAAGCAATATTTACTTAGTCAATTATGTCTTATGTAATACTCTGATCTCATTCACTTATATTTAGGGCAAATTTGACTCCTATTTACTGAGAGTAAATGACGGGAATGGGTATTTAATAAAGTCATTACTTAATTAGTATCCTTTAGCATATTTTTTCATGAAGAACCTTGAAAAAAGGCCTAAATTGTCTTCATCTGTGGATGTTTGATTGGGAGATCAATATTTTGCCATTTGTTAATAAGACTAGGGATAAGCATACATCTTATTCTGACTAGCTCTGAACAGAGCTGTTAATTATGTTACAAAAATCTATAGAAAAGATTGAAAATATAATTATATGAAAAATTATCCATAACCATCAAGGCATAACCACTCTCATATTTTGATATATATAATCACTTAGGCATTTTACTATGCACATATGATTACATATATAAGTACATATGCATTATAACTATAAATTATAAACTTATAAAAACAATAGGCAATTAAATATATAATATAAAATATGGTATTATAAAGTTTTTTGAGATTAAAAAATCATAATTCCACAACACTATAATTCTTGTCACTTTTCATTTTATCTTCTTGTCTGTATTCATGTTTCTTCTTATTGCAATTATAAAATTCATACTTCAATAACTGCTTTGATAAGAAAATTATAACTGCATTTCTATTGTTTTAAGGCAATTCTTTTAACACACATTCATTTCAAATTCTTCCAAGAAGTGAAAAACCATGACATTTACACCTGAGGTGTTTCAGCCTTTTGGGGTGACAACTCAGGAGACATAAAAAAAGCAATAACATGAAAAATTCCAAACATCTTATTTCCATATGGGAAGCAGCTGTTCTTTTTCATGCTGGTAAAGGGAGATTTGCATGCTCTCTGCTCTATCTAGCCTGCTGGGGCCCTGATCATTGAAATCTCACTCCTGCTCAGATGCATCTTAGAGGGCTGGTGGGGATACAGAAAACACTCGTTGGAATTTATTCTGCGACTAGCCCTGTGCTGTGAATTTTACAGTCATTACCTCATTTAATTCTCCGACCTCTATTTTAAAGATGAAGGAACTCAGAAAGGTCACATAGCTTGCCCAAGGTCATATAAATTATAAGTGGCAAAGCTAGGATTTCATCTGCATGTTGCCAGAGCCCCTGATCATAGCACAGTGTTATCCTCTATGTCTCTGAGGAGCTACATTCCACTGTTGACTAGGAGATTAGTAAGTGGACGTCTTTTGCTGGAACCCTCCATACCCTATCAGTTGTCTTCACATCTTTAAGTAAATACTCTGGCTTTCAGAAGATAGCCTAGCCTTGGAAAATCTATCATTCTAGTCCTGGGAAAATTCCTGATACACTATTCCTTTTCTAGCATTTTTTTTCTCATTTCTTGACTCAGTACCTTGAATTAATTCCCTAGATAGAGTCAATCATTAGCTATTTCTACTTTATCCCTCTCACCCAGACCTGGAAGCTTTATACCTCCCCCTAAAATCAACTTGCATCTTCTTCTCTCGTCTGCAGTCTCTTAGCCATTTGAGACATTTGAGGGATCTCCTAATGTTTCCAAAGCAATTCAGTTCCTCAAAAGCTTTCCATCTAGTTTTCCACTTGGTTCAGATCAAAATGTTTGGAGTCAACTCTGAATCCTCTTTAAATCATGAACACATTCTATGAGTTCTACTTTCAACATAATTTCAGGATACAACCACTTCTTACTTTTTTTTTTTAATTTTTTTATTTTTTTTCAGCATAACAGTATTCATTATTTTTGCACCACACCCAGTGCTCCATGCAATCCGTGCCCTCTACAATACCCACCACCTGGTGCCCCCAACCTTCCACCCCCCACCCCTTCAAAATTCTCAGATCGTTTTTCAGAGTCCATAGTCTCTCATGGTTCACCTCCCCTTCCAATTTCCCTCAACTCCCTTCTCCTCTCCATCTCCCCTTGTCCTCCATGCTATTTGTTATGCTCCACAAATAAGTGAAACCATATGATAATTGACTCTCTCTGCTTGACTTATTTCACTCAGCATAATCTCTTCCAGTCCCGTCCATGTTGCTACAAAACTTGGGTATTCATCCTTTCTTTTTTCTTTTTCTTTTTTTTTTTTTTTTTTACAGCTTTATAAACATATATTTTTATCCCCAGGGGTACAGGTCTGCGAATCGCCAGGTTTACACACTTCACAACACTCACCATAGCACATACCCTCCCCAATATCCATAACCCCAACCCCTCTCCCAACCCCCTCCCCCCATCAACCCTCAGTTTGTTTTGTGAGATTAAGAGTCACTTATGGTTTGTCTCCCTCCCAATCCCATCTTGTTTCATTTACTCTTCTCCTACCCCCTCAACCCCCCATGTTGCATCTCCTCTCCCTCATATCAGGGAGATCATATGATAGTTGTCTTTCTCCGATTGACTTATTTCGCTAAGCATGATACCCTCTAGTTCCATCCACATCGTGGCAAATGGCAAGATTTCATTTCTTTTGATGGCTGCATAGTATTCCATTGTGTATATATACCACATCTTCTTTATCCATTCGTCTGTTGATGGACATCTAGGTTCTTTCCATAGTTTGGCTATTGTAGACATTGCTGCTATAAACATTCGGGTGCACGTGCCCCTTCGGATCACTACGTTTGTATCTTTAGGGTAAATACCCAGCAGTGCAATTGCAGGGTCATAGGGTAGTTCTATTTTCAACATTTTGAGGAACCTCCATGCTGTTTTCCAGAGTGGTTGCACCCACTTCTTACTTTTTATTATTGCCATGACTCTGTTCCAAGCCTCTCCTCCCTTCTACCTCTGATTCTTCTCCTTCTACCCGCACCTCCCTACTCTGTTATCCACATAGAGGTCAGAGGGATCCTGAAACTTCTGTTAAACTGGGCTTGTCTTCTGCTCAATGCTCTCCAGTGGCTTCCATCTCAGACCAGAAGCCAGATGTCCACAAGGCCCTCCTTGCTCTGATCCCCTCCACCCACTGTCCTGTCCGTCTCCCTCCATTCTATTTGTCTAACCAAACAGGTCACCTTCACTTTCTCAGATAACCCAAGCATCTTTATGCTTCAGGAGCTTTGTACTTGTTTTGCTTTTTGCCTCAGACATTTTTCTGACCAAAATCCTCATGACATGATTCTCCATCTTACTTGGTGTGTTTGCTTATAAGTAACTTGTTCTAGAGAGGCCATTCCTGAGCATCTTATATAAACTAGCAGCTGCCAACCTCAATGCCTTATTCTACCTTTCCTTATTTTATGTTTCACCATAGAAGGTATCCAAGCACGACCTATAATATATACATTTCCTTAATTGCATATTGCCTCATTACGACGATATAATCTTCATGAGGGAAAGGAGTCTGCTGCATCTACTACTATATTGGGCCTATTCACGACAAATATTTATTGAATACATGAATGGAATTCACCTTACTTTAGAGAAACCTTCATTTTAGAATGGTACTAGTTACTTTTTAAGTATAGTGCTCAATAATGCAAGTCACTTTTAAAATCATACTTAAAACGTATCACTTATTTTAATAATCCATGTTATATATTGACTCTTCAGCCCAGAATTAAATTTATCATAAAATTATGGGATTTACATTATTAAATAGGTATTTAATTTAATCTAATCTAATCTAATTTACAGAAAGGTAAATTAAGTGTTGGTGTATATTTTATTTTACATTAATTTTTGATGTCTATTTATAAATAATACCTGTTTTTGTTCAGTCCAGCTACCTTATTGTCAACATTTCATACTCGGACTATGTGCCATTTTGTAGTATAGAGAATGTTCAGAAGTGCAGTAATGCTATCCCCACTTCTCTTTTTCCCTTGGTTGTTGCTATTTATAAGATTTTTTTAACCACTTTACCCATAGCTCTTCTTTAGAAGACCATGCTAGTTTTAAAAGCTGTGATCACAAGGGAAGAAATTCGCTTTCCCAGACTGGATCAAAATCTATTCATTATTTCATGTAATATTTTCTATTTCCTGCTAAACAGTTAACGAAAGCCACCAGGGAGAATAATAAGAAGGAAATAAAATTTCAACCAAAAGAATTATGGCTGTTCTTACAAATTGAAAACTTATTAAAATTAAACTTTCACTAGCCAAGTTGGTCTTGAATGCTATTCTGAATACTATCCGATTTCCTGTAGAAGATGAACCTAAGATCAAATGGGTCTTTACCCAAAAAATTCAATGAAAGATGACTTAAGCCAAATACCAATTAATACACAAAGAAAGGAAGGGAGCTAATTAAGGAAAGAAAATTTTTTTTTTTTTTTTTTTTTTTTTTTACTTTTTGCTGGTTTATTATGACCAGGCCAAACCCATCTATTTACAGTTTTTAGGGGAAGAAAGTATTTTTTTTCTGAAGAGAGACCCTGACAGAGCTTTCCTACTCCCCATCTCCCATATCATCAGTTTTTTTTTTTTTTTTCTGGGAGAGGAATCTGAGGTGGTTTTCCAGCTAAGTGCTCACAGCTGTTTCCACAGCATCAGTCAGATGGAGTTTCTGCTCATGTTGACTTTGGCTTCGGTCTTCCCCTGGAGCCCAGCAGCACAAGAACATTTGCTCTGTGGCCTGGGGCTCTGGACAAACAATCCAGTTTCTGAGTTCTTAACGTTCACATTTGATGAATTCTTCTCTTAATTTCTCCTGGAGAAAAGTCAAAGACACTGGAGAGTCCCCTCTGCCCTGTGACAACAATGGTATTTCCCCCACACAGAACTCTCTCCGAGTTGATATGTAGCTGAAAACCTGGAAAGTAACATGTACAAACTATGCCAATCCATAAAAATATGCATTCTTTTAAATATGTTTCAACACATTTTGACAGTTTTTCTGAAATTCCAGACTCCTGTGAAGACTTTAAAAGTAAAAGAGAAAAATAGACTCTAAAGCGAACCCTGGAATATTTTTGTTAAAAGCACCATGAGAAAAGATGAAATGTTGTTACAGAGTTAATTAAGGGGTTCAGCTGTCATAATTGTGCTGAGGTAGGATAGCACTTCTTAATGTTATTTTGATAACCTTTCAAAAATAGTAAGTCTAATGCTTACTTTTGGTTACAATAGTTTTTATTTGGATCCTCACACTAATCGTAAGGGGCAAAATTAATGATTGATTCTTCAACATCTGAAAGAGTCTACACAAAAATTTATAACAAAATGGCATTAGGAAATGATCCATTTTTGTTAACTGGCTAGCATCAAGTGGGTCCAAATGTGTAATGGATGAAACCTGCCTGCATTTGGGATAGCAGTAGAGGTATGTGGCTGTACTTTCCATAGAAAGATTCCAATTCTAAAGGAAGAACATTATGACAAAGGTTATGAAAACAATCATTTGTATAACAAAAGGGACCTTAGAATCTTTTCCCTGACAAGTTCCAAAAGCATGCATTTTAAAATTTTTTGTAATAAATCTACCAATAGAGTCAAAGTAGGCATTAAAGTGGTATTAAATGACATTTCAAAGTTCTGTCAAGTCCACTACTATGATATTTATATAATGCTACCCAAAGACATAAGAATGTCATGTGTCTGGTCAATTTATTTCATACACACACACACACACAGGCAAATTTTATATACCACTTTAGTATTGTATATCTTCTTGTGAGTATGTTATTTAGACAATCAACTCTGTCAGAGCATACCCCTTGCTTCTTACACTGATTCAGTAAAGAGAGTACATAACAAATAACCTGGAATCCATGACTATGTTAACTGTGTTATTTGTCACATTATCCTAATGGTAAACAAATAAAATATACATATATGTTCATATTGTTGTGAGCTGTTTATAGCTCACCTATTTATGAACCATTTTATTTTATTTTTTTTTAAGATTTTATTTATTTATTTGACAGAGAGAGATCACAAGCAGGCAGAGAGGCAGGCAGAGAGAGAGGAGGAAGCAGGCTCCCCGCTGAGCAGAGAGCCCGATGCGGGGCTCGATCCCAGGACCCTGAGATCACGACCTGAGCCGAAGGCAGCGGCTTAACCCACTGAGCCACCCAGGCGCCCCTATGAACCATTTTAAAGCATGAAATAAAAAATATCTTCACTTTGACAAAATAGTTTGATGCATCAGAGTGTGGTCTCTGGAGCAGGTTGCCTGGGATTAGATCCTATCTCAATTTCTTGCTAGCTGTTTGACCCTAAGCCAGTGACTGATACTCTATGCTTCAATTTCCTCATTTGTAATGTGAAAATAATAAAGTGTTAAATGCATATTTGATGTAAGGTGTTTACAGAGCACCAGGCATATCACTTGCTCTCAATAAAGAAATAACTATTTTTGTTGTTGCCTTTCTATTTTAATGCAACTCATCTCCTAATGGAAAAAAAAATGTTCTCTATAACATTGTGTCTGTGGTCATCTAATATAAGCTTGAATAGTAAAGGACTTGCTTTCTGGAAGGGCCCAGGACTTTGTTGGATAGCCCTATGGGCTGTAAGTTTCAATGTTCAATGTAAGCAAAATCTGTTTTCCTGAATTTTCTAGGTTTACAGATGAACTCAGATCATTTCTATACCTTCCCCATTACAGCCTTCAAATAAAGCTTTAATTCTACTCCTAACATCGATCTATAATTTTTTCTAGCGAAGACAAACATGCTCTATGCACGCAGATTTCTTCTGTCACATAATTTTATTGGTCTCTCAAAATCTTTGTGAGAGGTTTGAAAACTTCATTTTTTAGTTTCTGAGCTTGACAGATACATTATCTTCTCTGACTCTAACACTATGGTTATATTGTTTGTAGTCAAATAAAATCCACTGGGTGTCTTTAATAGACATTTGTGTTTTTATATACATTTATATTGTTTATAGTAAAATAAAATCCATTGGTGTCTTTTATATGCATTTTGTAAATCAGCCTCCTATAATTATTTATCAATATTTTTAGTGTAAATATTGGCTGTAGGATTTCTGATTTTAGCGATTACAGAGTAGCTTGTATCAAACCAGACCACTGGTCAAGAAAACATATAAATGTCAGGTAAACAACAAGAAAAATGGCACCATAAGTGTCCCACGTAGCTGTGGTCATTAGCAATCAAACAAGACAGCCATGACCTAAGGGGTCAACATCACTATGAGAAGGAAAATGTCTTGAGATGCATGGGGGTCATTCTGTACCACCTCTTTCTCTCCAAGAAAGTAAGAGTCTGGAGGTTTTAGCAGTCCCACAAAGTTGTGGAAACAAAAAATACAATGAAGAGCTACCAAAGCAGGAGGATCCCATAGACAAGGGAACCACAGAGAAGAGAGCCTCATAACTGGTATGTCTTTTTCTCATCAAGACAGTTGCCTAACCCCAAGCTTCAAAGGGAAGAGAAGGGAAGACACCAACTAGAAAATGACTACTGAGACCAGAAAGCCAAGCAAGGTCCTTGACATTTTGTAGGACTGTGGGGAAAAGAAAAAATGTTATCTGGGTATTCCAAGAAGAAGAAATTTTGGTAAACACTCCAAGCTTTCAGTTAAGACCCCTGAAAGATTATGATGTAGGAGAAAATTCATAAATTAGAAACAAGTCAATCTTCACAGAACTTGCAGCCCAGCACCAGTCATTTCAATTTTTGATGGATTCAAGTGATCTATACCCTAACTGCTCTTGTTGGAAAAAAAAAAAAAATCTAAAGGAGCATAATTCAAAGCCAGAGCCTATACAGTTTTTCAACAAAATATCTGAAATTCACTATATATACATTTTTGCCCTTTAAGAAATTAAGAGAAAGACACAATCTTTAATATTTCAAACTCTTCCTGTGTTACCTCCATTCTGCTATTTAGCCTATATATTGGATGTTCTTATTTTGTTTTTATGATAATTGTATTTTTCTGTTCTAAAATGTCCATTTTTAAAAATTTTCTATTTCTTTCCTGAGACTTTCTATTTTTTCATTTATTTCCAAAATGGTCATAATTAGTCACTGAAGCACTTGCTAATGGCTGCTTTAAAATCTTATTCATTAATTCTAAAATCTCCATCACTATTGATTATCTTTTGTAATTCATTCATTCGTGGTATGACAAGTGATTTTCAACTGATGCATGGATATTTTGTGACTCTGGAAGTTATTGAAAGCTTGTTTCCGTGGGCATCCTCTGACCCACTCTGCAGGGAATGGGTAACAGCACCACCTTATTACTATTACGTGGGGCTAGAAGTCCAGGTTTCCTACTTGATCTCTGTTGTCTAAAAAGGAATGGTTTCCTCATGCTTTGTGAGCAGCAATGTTCATGTTCACGTGACTATTCATGTCTGCTTCTTAGAAGGACTAGTCAGACTCAATGATCTCATTTTAACTTAATTTAACTTAATTACCTCTTTAAAGATCCATCTCCAGTAGTGCCTGGGTGGCTCAGTTGGTTAAGCATTTGACTTTGGCTCAGGTCATGATCTCAGGGTCCTGGGATAGAGTCCTGTATCAGGCTCCTTGCTCGGCGAAGAGCCTGCTTCTCCTTCTGCCTTTTGCTCCCCCTGCTTGTGCTCTCTCTCTCTGTGTGTCTCTCTCTGACATAATAAATAAATGAAATCTTTAAAAAAATAATAATCCCACTTCTAGTTATATACCCTAAAGAAAGTTGTGACCATAAGAAAACCTTCACAAGGATTTTATTACAATATGATTTTTTAAAACAAAACTTTGGAAGTAATATAACTATTTATTAATAGGGTGTTACAGATATTTTGGGGGGGAGAATTATATCTCCCCAAAATTGTATGTTGAAGTCCTAACTCCCAGTACTTCAGAATATGACTGTATTTGGAGATAGGTCTTTATTTTTTGAAAGATTTTATTTATTTATTTATTTATTTATTTATTTATTTATGTGTGAGAGAGAGAGAGAGCGAGAGCAGGCAAAGGGAGCAGGGAGCCCAGTGTGGGACTTAATCCCAGAACCCTGGATCATGTCCTGAGCAGAAAATAGATGTTTAATCAACTGAGCCACCCAGGTGTCCCTCCATGGCAATTTTCATTCTAAAATTATTTCTTAGAGTTTCTTTTACAATAGGACTTGCATGACTAAAAGTGGTGCTTATTATTGTTTATCATGTCAAAGTCAAAAATAACCACAAGCACCCATCAAATACCTGTAACTATTTCTAAAATGGTAGAACTAGAGCTGCTTGAAAATCAGAAAACTCAATCAGTAATGTGGAAGGAAAAAGAGAAATTGAGACAAATATTAGAAACACCATACTATCTTTTAAATTAGGTACTATAATATAATGAACTTAACAAACTGAGCGTTAGAGAAAAAGTGTATTAAAATTAAAAAGAAAAACAGAAATGAATCCAAGTTTTTCTCAACATTAGAAAGGTCTATTTTAAAAGGTATTTTCTGATGGGGTCAGACTAGATCATCGAACAGAAAAAGACTCAGACCGTAATTTTTATACTGCACAGCTGTAGAGCCATAAGAGGGTATTTTTATTCTCTAGGAAAACCCAGTCTATTAGAAGCTTTGAAATCTGATTTTTAGGATGAATCACACAATGGAAGTGGAGGGAGCCCTGAAAGATAACTTAGTTTAACCACCTGGCTGTAGTGATGAGGAAACTGAGGCACCCTTGAGTTAAGCGTCTTAATCAAAGTAATATAGGGATATGAGGGCAGGGTCAGGAGCAAATTTCATTTGTAATCTATAGTTCAATTTTTTTTAAGCCTATCCATTTAATAGATGTCTCCATTAAAATAGCTTTTCTTTGCCTTAAAAATGCTTCTGGGAATTCTCAATTGGGATTTCTATGAAATTTCTCTCTGGGTTCTGAATGCAACCTACGTCTAATGCCAACTGCTGACTCTGTGTACGAGATCACCAGCATTTCTCAGGGCGGGCACCTTTGAAGGTACTCAAGTTTCAGGCTACCACCAAAGGGCCTGGAAAAGTAGAGGCACTAAAAACCACTGTGTTGATTTTGGAGATGTGTCCAAATTTGTGTCCTTCCATTGCGAAAATAAATAAATAAATAAATAAATAAATAAAATCACTAGATCATCGGATGTCTGAAGAATTTATTTAAGTGTGGTGAAGCATAAATATCTTTCCCAGACTGATCACTATGGCGACCTTCTGTTCTCATTCCTTTTTCTCCATTCGTAATATTCTGTACTGCCAGTTTGCTGCTCTGATAATCAAAGGAGTCACACAAATAGGTTTCTAAATCAGTCGAGAAACATTTTTTGAATGCCTACCATATTCTAAGCTATGTGCTAAATATATTCAAAAGTATCATGAATACAGGAGAATCTGGACAGCCCAGGTCTTTTTCCAGGCTATTTTGACTCAAAATCCATGGTTGGTGATTCTTGTCAGATGTACACAATCAGCACCTTCTTTCATCCTTCATAATTTGTCACACTTGAAGACAGTTATCCAGTGCAGTTAGAGTTATTGCAACTTTTTGGAATTAAGCCTGGCTCCTATTGACAATAGGAGCCCCTCTCTAGTCTTGATTCAGAGTCTTTCCTGGGATATAATCCAGAGCCCTGACACATTTCAGGCCATTTCTGCCACCATCAACATCAGTGGAACAGCCCCTGCTGGCCTTTGACGACATCTCCTCAGATCCAAGCTGAGATCAAAGTAAAATACGTTGGGTCACAGAAGAAAGAAACCGATGTGGGGTGGGGGTAAGAAGGGAAAACACTTACATTATGTATGACTAGTGCAGGGAGTAAATTTATTTATAGAAATTTTTGTCAAATTTATTTATAGAAAACAATAAAGAACTTTTTTCACTTTTGTCGAAAGAATCATTTAAGCAGCTGTTAAAAAAATTGACCTATATGTGTTCAAAAATTATCATTTTAGCTCAAGCAATGATACCTGTTATGCCCCTGTTTTAAATAAGATGAAGTATGAGAATTGCTGGTATTGAAAAGGGAGAAGATTTCTATCTACAATGAATTAAATCAGGGAAAGTAAGAACTCAGAGATAACTACACCATTTGTGTATTCATTCAGCAAATATTTAGGACCCATTGGTGAAACTACGTAAAAAATAAATGGATCATGAGCTATATCTTAAATTTTTTCATCTAAATATTACTAATAAGAACTATTAAGCTGCTTAATGCATATTCTGTTTGATAAATTTTAAATAGAAAGAATAAATACTTTAGAAAAACATTTTGTTTCCATATGGACCTGAGACTTAATTAATAGAACATCAAAATAGTTCTGAGAAATAGTCTACTAAGTGCTCTTATCTCAAGTGGGTATAGTAATTAACTTTCAAACATTAAATACAGCATATGACATAAGATTTTGAAAAAAGGTAAAAAATGTCACAGAAAATCATGGATTTAGAATTGGAATCAGGAATGAGTCTTCAAAAATTAGTCATGGACATACAATATGTGGTTCTATGCAAAATTAAACAATGTTTATTGTGCATTTAACCTTCTCCAAAGCTTGTATGGTAATAACTGTCTTTATAATGGATATCCTGGAGAAACAGATAACACACAGTTTAAGAACTTGAGCCTTTTGGAATTGGCTGTCAATTTGTTCACTCTAAATCTTGTTGTGCTGGGAGTAGGTCAGAATGGAAGCATTCTGTGTGAGGCTCTGAGGAGTCAGACTGGAGTGGGCAAAGAACTCTCTCCATATTAAAAGATATACTACTTAAAATTAAAATATTCTGGGGCACCTGGGTGGCTCAGTGGGTTAAGCCTCTGCCTTTGGCTCAGGTCATGATCCCAGGGTCCTGGGATCTCTCTCTCTCTGTCAAATAAATAAATAAAATTTTAAAAAATTAAAATATTCTTTTGAAGGGCTAAACCTAAGCATTTACTTCTGACAATAATCCCTCTTAATCAGATGACAAGATACTTTCCTTCCGGATAAACCAGAGAATTAAGAAGTTAAGCAGATTGAGGAACAGGTAGGGGATGAAGACGGGGTGCAGGTGGTCCGGTACATAGTGGAGTGGGAAGGGGTGAATACTTGCTCAGCCACCAGCTAGTTTTGTGACCACAAAGAAGTTACTGTCCCAATCCAAGCCTTGGTTTCTCATCTGTAATATGATTCTAATAGTATTGATGTTGGAATAGTTGTGAGAATCAAAGGAGAAAATAAGTAAAACAATTAGCACAGTGCTGGAAGAAAGGATCGACCCATATAAGGGGGTAATTATAAGGTTTAGGAGTCCCAAGTAAGAGGAGAGGCCAGAGAGAACAGAATCTCTCCACTTTAGCACACTAGGAAGAATTTAGCTATCTTCTGAAACAAAGAGGCAGAGTGATGTCAAAGAAGAAAAAAAAAAAACGAGAGAAAGAAAGCTGCCCAGTGCAAAAACAAACATAACAGCAAATAGAGGAAGTAGATAACTGCAGATAGAAAAGTGTTCTGAGAAAAATACAGTGTCCTAGAAAGAAATGAGTATAGACACTTTATCCTGGATGCCTTGGAAAGTTTTGCAAGACCCTAACTGCAAGACAAACGTCATAATTCAAATACACAGGGGAATAGTGTTGCAAGGAAAGGGAGCGGAGTGTGTATAAAATGAACTCAAAAGTTGAAGCAGAAATAAGTCAGTCATCCTATAATCCAGAGACTGAAAACAGTAATAGGTGAGGTCTGAGAGGTAGGCTAAAATCACATCATGTAGAGTTTTTAGGGTCTCCTTAAAAAAGGTAAAAGACTTTCAATTTTGCTTTTTAAGACTAAGAGCAAATCACTAGAATCTTTAGTAAAATTTGATATAATCTATATTTTAACATAAACATTCTGGAAGCTCTATGGCATCTTGTCTTTTTTTTTTTTTTGACAGACAGAGATCACAAGTAGACAGAGCAGCAGGCAGAGTGAGAGAGGAGGAAGCAGGCTCCTCACAGAGCAGAGAGCCCGACGCGGGGCTTGATCCCAGGACCCTGGGATCATGACCTGAGCCAAAGGCAGAGGCTTTAACCCACTGAGCCACCCAGGTGCCCCTATGTCATTTTGTCTTAAAAGCAGGAATAGATCTCTCTGCCTGCCTCTCTGCCTACTTGTGATCTCTCTCTGTCAAATAAATAAATAAAATCTTAAAAAAAAAAGCAGGAATAGAACAAGACCATTTAAATGGCTTCAGGAGCCTATGCAATGGTTCATGATTGTTTGATCCACGATGGAGATGTAGAATGATTAAAGATGGTCAATCAGTTTCAGAATAGATGATAAAAGTGGACCTGACGCTATAAGAAGATGAGGAAAAATGAAGAATCGACCATAACTCCTAAGTTTTTGGCTTGAGAAATAGGATGAATAAGGGTGATATTTCCTGAGAGAGGGGGTATTTGGAAATAAGTAATGTGAGGAAGAATGGATTGCTGTAGGCAAAATGGCAAAGAATTGGGGTTTTAGTTATAATTCTAATTTAATAGACATTAAATTAGAGATGATAATTTGCCACCCAAGAGGAGACATTACTGAGAAATTGATTAATGAGATTGGAATACAGGGAAGAGATTCAATCTAGAAATATAAATCTGGGAGTTATTAACATATATTCAGTTTGATGTAATGAATTTGTCAGATTCCCAGGAAGAGAGTGTAGATAGAGAATAGGCCCTAAGTGTACACTTGGAGTGCTAGTATGTTTGGAGCTCTGGAATAGCAGAAGAAGCCAACAGATTAGACTGAGAAGTCAACATGTGCTGTCCTGGAAACCACATGAAGAAGCTGAGTTTCAAGTCAAGCTTCAAAGAGGAAGTGTTTGTCTGTCAAATGACCTAAAAGGGGCAGCTATGATGAAGACAGAAAATTGAGTATTGGATTTACAGTGATGGAGTTGTTGATGATCTTAAGTTCAGGAGTGCAGTGATTTTGATGGCCTGAGTGTGGGGAATTAAAGGGAAAATGGGTGATAAAGTATGTAGATATGAATTTTAATAGCTTTGTTTATTTAAACAAAAATATAAGCAATTCATCCACACATAAATTGAATTGCACCTACATGCAGTATTCTGTCTCCAGGAAAAACATAACAAAACAGAACAAAACACGTTTTTATAAGACACCTGCAATATCTTTATGATTAATTTTCAAAATTGATTCCATGGCTTCCTTAATCATGCACATTTTGTTAACAGTGCTGAAGCTCAATGGTGACAAAGCAGAAAATGTTCTTGTTCTCAGATTTTTCAGAATTTTCATTGAATCAGATTAAGAAATAATAATGTGTCTCTTTTTGCATGGTGAACAGAGCTTGAAAGAGCAATAAAATTATTCAAATCTTTCCAGAGCACTATCTCAAGAAAATTTTTTCCCAAAATGTATATAAATATTCAATATGAATTTTTGGCCGAAGTTTCTCAAGCTTATCCATGGCCCGGCTGGATGCTTTTGGCCAGTTGTGCAAAGTAAAAGGATTCAAAGTACTCTACTTTTAATTCTTTTCAAAATTGGAACCCATCCCAGGCAGAGCTGTACAGCTGTTAGCCAGTGGTTCCATGTGAACAGTTCCCAGATGTGTTACCTGCACCAAGGCCAAGACAATGTGATATCTATCTCATCAAATAGCAAAAATATTCTCTTATATATGGGATTGACTCACATGAATGAATTGTGAATCTTCCATCAATTTCTCCTGAGTATTTCCTCCACATCAAGTTTTAAATGACTAGGGTCCATTGCAATTGGTCTCATCATTTAGCCTCAAAATACAGTGATATAAAAATGTATTTATTGAAAATAGTATGCAGCAATACAACATACTTCAGAATCTGCAGTGGCAGACACCCTGAGCCTTCAGAATCCAACAGTATTCTTCCATAGTTTTAGGCAGTAGTTGTTAGCACTTTGCAAAATTTCCCAAACAAGACTAATGGTTACAAGTAATAAAAGCCTAATACAGAGGTAGTTGTGGAACTTCTTTATTTTTTTCTTCTTATTTTATTTTATAAGCAATATTTGTTCAACATAAGTACATCTTATTTTTTATAAAGTACCGATAAAGGAGAGAATATAATTATAATTTTTATTATCATCCTCACTGTTGAAAATATATTTATCTACCTCTGTCTCAAGAGAGAGATGGAGACGGGGAAAAAACTCTAATATATGTACGTAAAGAAAAAATAGGAGAAATTTGGGGCAGTTGGCCTGAAATGCATTCCCCTTATGGAAAGCACTGTACATTTTTTGGGAAAGATCCTTAACTTGCTATTTGTCTGTGAAAATTGAGAGCGTCTGACTTAAGTCTAGATTGGTAACATTTAGTAAGCATAATTGGGTATATATATATATATATATATATATATATATATATATAAAGAGAGAGAGAGAGCAGTAATTTTGGCATTGTTTCTGTCAACTGGAAAAACTTAACGGACTAAGAAAAGGAAATAAAAGGGTCTACATGACTTTACAATCTAGAGATCCCTTGTTAAAACTATTTCACTATAATTGGTTTTCTTTGAAATCCTGTGTATTTTTACCATGCATTAAAAAATCCTATTCTGAGAAAGGGTTCACAACTTTCACCAGACTGTTAAAGATATTTAAAAAGCATTTTTTAGACATCCTGCTTTAAGGAAAGATGATTCTAAATAACAGCACTATAGAATAATACCCACAGGAGAACATAATAGGGAAAAAGTTCCTTATGGAAAAGAATGAACAGTAAATTTCTAGGTATCATGGAGCTGTCATATTTGAAATAGTTTGTTTCCTCAACTTTAACTACCCTCCATTACTCGCAGATCTTTTATTAAAAGCCCATTACATATAAAGGTTTAATTTTAGTGTTCTTTAGAGAAGGAAGAGATGGTAGTACTAAAATGGCAGCAAATGAAGCAAAGCCTGAGGGATCCAGCAGGGGCATGGGGTGAGGGGGCAGTAAAGAATGATATGGACACGATGTTCCTAGGAAGATATTGCTGCGGCTGAGGTCGAAGAGGTTGTTGCCTGTGTTCTCCTCAAGGATTTTGATGGATTCCTTTCTCACATTGAGATCCTTCATCCATTTTGAGTCTATTTTCGTGTGTGGTGTAAGGAAATGATCCAATTTCATTTTTCTGCATGTGGCTGTCCAATTTTCCCAACACCATTTATTGAAGAGGCTGTCTTTTTTCCATTGGACATTCTTTCCTGCTTTGTCGAAGATGAGTTGACCATAGAGTTGAGGGTCTATTTCTGGGCTCTCTGTTCTGTTCCATTGATCTATGTGTCTGTTTTTGTGCCAGTACCATGCTGTCTTGATGATGACAGCTTTGTAATAGAGCTTGAAGTCCGGAATTGTGATGCCACCAACTTTGGCTTTCTTTTTCAATATTCCTTTGGCTATTCGAGGTCTTTTCTGGTTCCATAAGCAAGGGAAGCAAGGGCAAAAATGAACTATTGGGATTTTATCAAGATCAAAAGCTTTTGCACAACAAAGGAAACAGTTAACAAAACCAAAAGACAACTGACAGAATGGTAGAAGATATTTGCAAATGACATATCAGATAAAGGGCTAGTGTCCAAAATCTATAAAGAACTTAGCAAACTCAACACCCAAAGAACAAATAATCCAATCAAGAAATGGGCAGAGGACATGAACAGACATTTCTGCAAAGAAGACATCCAGATGGCCAACAGACACATGAAAAAGTGCTCCACATCACTCGGCATCAGGGAAATACAAATCAAAACCACCATGAGATATCACCTCACACCAGTCAGAATGGCTAAAATGAACAAGTCAGGAAATGACAGATGCTGGCGAGGATGCGGAGAAAGGGGAACCCTCCTACACTGTTGGTGGGAATGCAAGCTGGTGCAACCACTCTGGAAAACAGCATGGAGGTTCCTCAAAATGTTGAAAATAGAACTACCCTATGACCCAGCAATTGCACTGCTGGGTATTTACCCTAAAGATACAAAGGTAGTGATCCAAAGGGGCACGTGCACCCGAATGTTTATAGCAGCAATGTCCACAATAGCCAAACTATGGAAAGAACCTAGATGTCCATCAACAGACGAATGGATAAAGAAGATGTGGTATATATACACAATGGAATACTATGCAGACATCAAAAGAAATGAAATCTTGCCATTTGCGATGACGTGGATGGAACTAGAGGGTATCATGCTTAGCGAAATAAGTCAATCGGAGAAAGACAACTATCATATGATCTCCCTGATATGAGGGAGAGGAGATGCAACATGGGGGGTTGAGGGGGTAGGAGAAGAGTAAATGAAACAAGATGGGATTGGGAGGGAGACAAACCACAAGTGACTCTTAATCTCACAAAACAAACTGAGGGTTGATGGGGGGAGGGGGGTTGGGGGGGTGGGATTATGGACACTGGGGAGGGTATGTGCTATGGTGAGTGCTGTGAAGTGTGTAAACCTGGTGATTCACAGACCTGTACCCCTGGGGATAAAAATATATTATATGTTTATAAAAAATAAAATTAATAAAAAAAAAGTTGGAAAAAAAGTGAAAAAAAAAAAAGAATGATATGGACACAATCGTGTGGTAAATGTCTTTATCCAAAATGTGCTGGGAAAGGGCACCCTCGAGGAAGGGTTAGAAGGCAAGAAATTAGATCTTCCTGCTACAGAGGAAGATAGTCTCACGAGAAGGACAAATCCAGAAGGATAGAAAAACTATAGATAACCAAGAAGGATATATTCTCTCTATTTATAAACCAATCTTTCTGTTATCTACCTATGTAAAGGAGATCATATAACATCTTATAAGTTGCTTTCTCCTTAAGCATATATTAGGAGACCTTTCATTTTTAACAAATGTATTTCTATGCTGTAATCAATCATAGTGACAAAATGTATGACTACAATTTTCTTTATCCTGTAACTTATTTTTATGTATTTTGACTGTTTCCTTTCTTTCTTTTGCTTTTCCAAATAATAAATGCCTCGAGTATTTCTTGAATGAATACATTGAATACTACAATAAAAATTCTTTTGATTAATTTTGGCACATTTGTTCAATTACTTCCTTATGAAGGTGGAATGCTTAGTTAACTAGTATGCATACTTCTTAATTGCATCACTTACAACAGATTAAAAACCCATTTATCAATTTATTCTGGGTTTCAATGTGTGGTTGACAATTGAGTTGAGTAAATTACTTAATTGGGATATAATATCACATTCAGAACATCTGCGGTAATTCAGTAACCACATCAGCAGGACTTACTCCTAAAAATTTCATCTTGGCTACCTATTTAAAGTAAAATGTCAATTTCAATTTCTATTCTTTAAACAGTTATTAATAGGGGCCTTAAGTAGATTTCTTTTTGTTTATAGTTTTAGATATGAAATATAGACCCAATGCTTAAATTGAACAGAAGTTAAAAGCTAAACTGATCTGCATTAAAAGTTTAGCAAATCTTGTTTCAATGTACATAAGCTGTTCTAGACCTACACACCGTCATCCTAAAATTTCCTTTCACTGATCCTTTGAGTTTACTCTTTCTTAGAGCCTATATTTTGCCTGGATATGACAATAACAAGTGCAGAAACAGTACATATCAAGTAAACTTTGTTAGTGCTTGTGTGTCTGAAAATGTTATCTAGTCCTTGTGCTTGATCATAGTTCAGCTGGGTATATAACTGAAGGTTCAAAATAGCTTTTTCTTTGAACTTTAAGACATTGTTTTATTGTATTCTACCATTAAGGCATTGCTAATGAAAAGCCCAGTGGCTTTACGATACTTTTCTTTGTAGATGATTTTTTTTCCAACTAGAAATTTCAAGAATCTTCTTCTTATATTTTATGGAATTTTATAAGAGTACATCTAGGTGGGAATTTGTTTTTATTTATCCTATTGATAATTAGTAGAGTTAATCTAATGACTATATCTTTATTAAGTTTTGCTAACTATTCACATATTTCTTTTTTGTTTTGATGTGCTATTCCCTTCCATTATCTCTTTTTCCCTTCACTTTCCTATTTCTTGAATATTGTACCTACGTATTAATCCTCTGTGTCTTTTAAATTTTTAACCATTTTTCTCTCCCTTTAGCTATCTGTGTGAATAGCCTTCTCAGTTTTATTTTCAGACCATTGAAAGTTTTGTGTTAATCATCATATTTCTTTTTAATTGAAAAAACTCCTGACCTCATGGAATTTTACAGAGTTTCAATTATTGTTGTATGAATGAAATATAATCTCACATATTTCTATGAATATTAGACATTATTTTTTTTCTCAATTACCTCTCCAATAAACATTCACTGAATGTCTCTCAGAGCTTTGTGTGTAACTCCAGTAGAGTACATCAGCAAGCTGCCTTTCCTGAGATATTTGAATGAAGAGAGTATCCAGTTTGGAGCACTAGCATCCACAGTGGAATTCCACCCATCTTAAAGAACAGCTTTCCACTTGGATCAACCCAAAATGACATAGTTGTTAAATCAGAGTCAGAACCATGTTCCAGTGATCCTGATTCCTAGCCTGGTATTCTTTCCTGGATATTTTTGGCTGAGTGACCCAGCAGATAGGATTATGGCCAATTAGTTTTATATCATAAAATTTTAAATATTTCACATAAGGTATTGGTCCTTTATAGTTACCATAATCTTTAGTATGTAATATGAATCATATAAAATTATATCATTTTTGAAGGTATGAGTCATTTACAATAATACATTTCTTCACATTTATAGACATTTTCTTGTGTGCAAATAGTTTATATAAGACATTTTAGTTGAGTAAGCTTTACTGTGCCAAGAATGCTGGGTTTTCCTTGAAATGTCAAGGCTTTGAAGTCTAAGGAAAATATTCTACAGCTCCATGGCAGCTGTTTTCAGATAGAGTTATAGTTACTAGTTTATGGTTGCTGTAGTGTCCCAGTTAATACCATAGCAATGAGGCTTAAGTCCTGTCAGGAACACAAAGTCATTGTATTTATATGGATTCAGTGGGTATTTCTGCTCTACAGTTAAGACCCAGTCAGAATTTTCAGCTAGGGAAACTCAGATCTCCTGCCCTTTCAAAACACCTCTCTAAAAAGGAAGAAACTTAACATCTGACCTATCTACAGGAGCATTTAACTTAAATGTGTCAGGTAAGAGAGGAACCAGGGGATGCTTGTCATCTGGAATCTTGGAAAGTTCTACAATTTCAAGACCTTCCTGAATAGCAAAAGGATTTTAGGAGGAAATTTGAAAGAACTGATTTTTGGTTTAAGTAATGATGAAAAAGGACTAAAAACAATACACTTCCTTTGCAACAGTTGGTTTTTCAGGACAGGCAACTGCAGAGAACATTTACCCCTACTTCAGCCGCACTGCTCATTCTCCATGAGGACATAGGCATTTCCTCAAGGAGTAATCAAGTATCTTCCTAAGAGACAGAAGTGCTATGATGCCTCTGGGAAATTGACCCACTGGGGAATTATCAAACATATGTAGAGACCATCAGTCCTTGCCATCAAGAGGCAAGCAGAAAGGCCAACAACAACAGTGATTTACAATGTCATGGCATTCTGTTGTCTCTTGAGGTAACTGAAGTTTTAGCCTCACTTTATTTAGCTATTCATTTTTTGGGAAGTTTTTATGTTGTAAGAACAGAGAACACATTTTAGTAAAGTAGTACTCTGGATGGTAGACTTATGTTGAATGCTTCTGTGGATTTTATTTTAAGAAATGCAAAATTAAGAGCAAAAACACAGACATTTTTAGAAGAATAGGACACAAGAGAAAACAGAGAATACAACATGGAACACGTTTTTTTTTTTAAACGACTCACTAGCTTTAAGAAAGGTCACAAAAACATTCAATAAATGTGTAGTTGTTCAGGCAGGAAATTAAAGGCCTGAAAGAGTTCAACTGCAATTGGACAATACCAGCATGCCTATATTGACCACCCTGGAGGTAGGAATGTGCTCTAACTGCCAGTTGTGGCTATGCTCTAATACCTGTGCAGGTGCCACCTGTGCTTAGACTAGCGTCATCTAAAGGGCGATGATTTGCCTGATACATTAAATTTACTCCAGCATGCATGGGTGAAATGACAGATGGCTTGGGAAGCAAAGTAATTTCGAAACTTAGGGAGAAGTTAGTTGACAGCAATTTCAGTAAGTTCTAATTAGAGGTAATATGTGCACTCTTCTGTGTTTTCTGTAATGCCATGGGTTGTGTTATTGCCCAGTAAAGTTTAATAGTATTTTGCCAAGAGTGACTCCATCCTTAGGTTCAAGGGAATTTTAATTTGAATGAAACTTCCAACATAATACATGGTCTCTCAAGAATTCAAATTCCATTTGCCTGATAAAATAAAAACAAATCACTCTACTTTGAGAAAAAAAGTGATACCACTGTATTCAGTGGCAAAGTCTTATAACTATTAAAAGGTTAATAATAATAACTAATTACATCTAGAAAAACAATTATCATTGAATTTACCAAAAGATATTTATCATAGTAGCACTTAATTATGCACTTATATATGTACTTAATTCCTTGCTTTTATGTGATCAAAAAAGTGTATTTAGTATCAGATCGGTTGGAACCTTCCAAGATTTTTATTGTTTATTTGGGACTTCTTACATACAATATTTGTTTTCAATATAAATAAAATACAATATCATAAGAAAGCATAAAAAGGACATAAAATAAATAGTAGCTTTCAATCAAAGTGGGAGAAAGATGAAGAAAGCTGAAGAATATAGCCAGAAATGGCAAAGGAAATGCAGTTGGTGGGGATGGCTGATTCACCTGAGGCTTGTGTGAATATGTCAGAATGGTGCACTTCAGGACCACATATGCACAGCCCTTTGTGACATAGTTGGCACTGTAAACTCAGAAATAGAGTGATGATTTTGACCCTTAAGCATAAAGGAAGTAAGGTTATTTTTTAAAAAAATCAGTGACAGGTTAAATAGTCATTTCATTTAAGGTGATTTTCTGTTGCGTAGCCATTTTGAAAAATATAGTCCCATATCATCTTGCTCACACCCATAGGGCAGATATTCAGAAATTAAAACCATGTCTTATATGAGCAATAAGTGTGTTTTTCTCTCTTTTCTGAGGAAAAAAAATATATTAAGTGCCTTTGATACTGCATGTTTTCCAGGGTATAGCCAAAAATGTGCGTCCCTATTTCACTAGAATTATCTTTCAACAAATGTAATATGGAGAAAGTGGGAGGTATTCTAGAAACTGTTTTCAGCCTTGTGTTGAACTTTTTCTTTTTTCTTTTTCAGTCATATTCTAAGGTGGTCTGTGTCTGAAAGTGTATGTGGTTTTTACTAATATTGTTGCTCTTTGTTTTTTAATATGGATTACTTTGCTAGCTAATAATTTTAAGGTTAAATAGACAAAATAAATGCTAAAGCACATACATGCACTATTTCTTAACACATAACTCTATCTATCACCTTATCACTAGAGTCAAAGTATAAGTTAAAATTAAGGATTCTGTGAAGCTGTAAATATAAGCTTAGAGAACAGAAAAATATGACCCCAAACTAACAATTTGACCACTCTTAGCAGAAAAAAAGTATTACAGTGTATGTCATGTTTATGCATTTTAAAAGCAGAATAAACTTCATTCATATTCACATGCATAGGTATTTTGTCTCAGCAGTAGTGTTTGCAATAAAACACATAAAATCACAGCACATCTCTTTCTATTCATATAATTTTACAAATTTACTCTTAAAATTGGTCCTATTTTCATGTAAGCTAAGGGAGCCTTGGTGAGATTGATGAATAGTCACAAAGTCCAGGAATATGTACATTGGCATTTATTCTGAGGAAGTGTATATGTGTGCATGTGCAAGTATATGAGACATGTAATTTAGCCCACAAAATAATATATGGTACTTTGAAATTAATTGTGCACATGTTGTGATTACCAATAGCTCCAGTACAGCTTTCATTTAGAATCTTATCTACATATTGTGCCACCAAAGGAAATTGCTACCTTGAATTTTCAGACAAATATCAATTGATTGTTAAATTTGCTAAAAAGTTGCCTGGACTCCATTGTGCTACCAATGGATTTCTAATGGTACCTTTAATGCACTAGCATTTGTTTTGAGATTGGAAACTAAAGTGGTTTTCTGATTCCCTTCTTTTCCACTGTAATTAAATTTGCAGTCTTTTAAATTCAAATCCTGTGTGCCTAAGCAAAATTGAGCAAAGTAAAATAGAACAAAATTCACAATTTCTTATTGGGCCTCCTCTTTGCCCAAAGCACTATGAGTGGCTCAAAGCTCTGTAAGACAAGGTCTCTGTCCCCAAGGAGGTTCCTCTTGGGGCTATTGCTCTTGGAAATGTTCTTCCTGAAGACTGTGTAAGGGCCCTTCCTCTCAGGAGATCCCAAGCTTGTAGGAGGCAGCTGGTGCAGTGACAACACTTAATCAAGGGAGTACTATTCCCTACTCTCCTATCTTGGACTGTAAAACAGGGAAGTGCATCAGTAAGAAATGGAAAGTGGGTATCCATGTTTTTTCTTAAATCTCTCTCCTCCCCATGCTCCCACCCCCACCAAAGAAGAGAGGTAGCTGACCTGATTCATGGGATTGGGGAGTCTGTTCCACTTAACTCTTCCTGTTAGCAGGGTGTTTGGTTCTCTGCTCCAGGCATGCCTTTCAGAGACAGACCTGGAGGACATCTCACTCTGTTCTGCTGCCTGGGTCCCTCAAATATGAAGCAGGAATTCTGGATCAGTGTTATCTGCTCTGCAGACACAATTCTCCCTCAGGTGGATTATCTCAAGTTCTAGGGGACAGGAGCATCAAATGTCAGATTGTTTTCCCCACATCTAAAACAGATTCTCCAGGATAGTCTTATGAAAATTAAAGGCAATACATTTATATGGTTACCACATTTAATTTTAAAATTTTGGTTGGAATTGTAGAGGGTGAAGAAATGTAATATTTATTGTTTCTCAACGCATGCAACTAAATACCCATTAACAACAACTTAAAGGTCTTTATATACCCTGCAACTCCTAACAAAGTTACATGAACAAGGTAAGTTCCTATTAATAGATTCATCGATTACATTGACTTTTCAATCAGAAAGCTATGTTTGTTTAATTATTTATCGAATGGGAACAAAGTAATAGACATCACTTCAGTGGAATTTGAACTTACTTACAGACATCTGTGTAAGTGCTCCAACTTTGGCCTTATCCTGAAAAATCACATAAGTATAGGACCCATATAGTATCATTGCTACGACAATACTACATTAATTTTATTGCTCAGAAGACAGCACAATCTTTAGTTGTTAATGTGTTACTAAGAAAATAACCCAGAAAAGCAATGTAGATTATTTGTAGATCAACAAATTAGAGGACGTTCAAAAGCAAAGGTGAGGGAAATGCCCAGAAGGCTGAAGCAATAGAAATGTCTCCAACCTAAAACTAGGACCTGGGGCGCCTGGGTGGCTCAGTGGTTAAAGCCTCTGCCTTTGGCTAGGGTCATGATCCCAGGGTCCTGGGATCGAGCCTCACATCGGGCTCTCTGCTCAGCGGGGAGCCTGCCTCCTCCTCCTCTCTCTCTCTCTCTGCCTGCCTCTCTGCCTACTTGTGATCTGTCAAATAAATAAAAAATCTTTAAAAATAAATAAATAAATAAAATAAATAAAACTAGGACCAGTAATTTGTGACATTCATCTGAGACCTTAACAAGAGCAGACTTTCAATGGCACTTGGTTTCAAAGGCACTTAAAGGTCTTTATCAAATCATATAGTAGTGTAATAAAATTTGTTTGGAATGTGTTCTGACCTCTTTATATATGTTCCTCCTCCCATTGTGCTTCTTTCCCTTGCATTCAGCCATCCCACGTCCCCTTTAGCACATAGGAGTTCCACATTGATGGATATGACTCATTTATGACTTCCACTCTCAAGAATTCCCTGGAAAACTGGCTCAGAATTACCCATGGGACTTTCCTGGATTTCGTACTTCAGGGGCTCCCCACTTCTCTGTCTGAATTCTCCAATTCTTTACTGATTTTTCCTAAGAACCCTTTTTAGTTTTACTTCCACATTATTCTTCATTTCAGTGTTTAACTTTGGGAACCTCAATCTAAGATACTGGATTATGTAAATAGAATGCATATAATATAGGAATAACTTCTAAATAATCAATGCTTCATTGTTGCCTAAGTTTGAGACCTTAGTACTTTTAAGATTAGAACATTGATCATTTGACTGGTTACTTTTCCTTTAAGATTTCCATCAAATCAGAAATGTCCTTTATGTACATCCAAGTGTTCGCTGGTTTTTTTAAAAGGGGGGAGGGGTGGCTTGAGTTAGGAATGTCTGCCTTCTAATTAAATTGTAGCAGCTAATGTGTCAGGAGATGATCTATATTCTCCTAACTGTGTCATTAGTTATGGCTAGGCAACTTAGATAGGAGGATATAGAGTTAAAAGGATAAAATAAATGGAAACCAATGCAAACATGAATGAACATAACAGAGTTTTCAGGTACAGTGCACCTTGAAAAATTTTGGAAGTCTACTTAAGAAATGGTCATCACTGGACTTTTGCAGCTGGTAATGGGAGCCTGGGTAATTCAAACCAAATCTGTTACTGAGAGCAACTAGAAAAAGTAGATAAAATACTTTTAAAATGTTTAATGAAATAACCAAGCTGCTGACAAGGCAATGAAGACTTATGGGTCAAGATACATAATGAGATGAAATCCCAGAAGATTGAGACCAGCATTGGGGGATGCTTTTTCTCTAGGGTCATCTGCCCACTCTGGATTAAATCAGAGCTTTAACAGTCTTTTGGGGTTAAGGCACCAGAAATAGGATTTCTGAGTCATAGTGAAGACCCTGATAACTTCCCCAAGATGGCTGGGATTCTAAAGGAATAAACTCTGAAATTGAGGATAAACAAAAGTAAACAGTCACCCAAAGGAATGAGATCTAGGTAATAAGCTCAATCCCTGAAATTTAATTAAAGACACAGCTAATACCTCTACCTGTCTGCACAAAACATTCTTCTCTTTCTGGGAGAAGACATTATGATAGATCTACATATGATAGATCTATCTCAAGTAAAATCTACAATTTTTATATACAACTTCTGGTAATTATTCCAAAATTACCTGACACAAAAGGAGATAAAACAATATGATTGCAAATTTATTCAGGCAAACATAGTAGAAACAGACCCATAGAGTACATAGGTAAATAGGTTGTCAGATACAAATATTAAAATAAACCTGCATGGTATGGTCAAAAAACTAAAAAAAAAAAAAAAAAAAAAAAAAAACAGAACAAGAATCTAAAAGGAAACTGGAAATGTATATAAAAGAACTAACAGAATTAGAGAATTTTAAAAAAATAACACTAATTAGTAATTAAGTGGATGGGTTTGCTAGCTGATTAGACAGATACAGGAAATAACTAGTGAATGGAAGGACTTAAAAGTGAATACCCAAAATGAAGCTGAGAGAGACAAGTGACGAAAGGACAGAAGATAAAAGGAATAGAAAGACTGACATATGTGTATTGAGAATCCCAGGAGAAGGAAAGGAGAGAGAGAGAACAGGTGAGAAGCAATATTCAGTGAGATAATGGCAGATGATTTCTAAAGTTAATGAAAGAAATTAAACTATTGATTCAAGATCTAATGTTTTTATATTAAAATTCCTTAAAATCTTAGGTTATATTCAAAAGTTCAATTAGTCTGACAGCTGGCTTCTCAATGAAAAGTTGTAAGTCAAAACAAAATACCATGAGGTTGTATTCAGAAAGTTACAGCAGCAAGAATGAAAAAAATCACGACTCAAGAATTCTATATCCTATGAGAACTTCCTAAAATGAAGCTGTAGTAATGGCATCTTAAAAAACAAACACAAAATTCTGGGGGAAAAAATCTATCCCAATACACTTTCATTGAAAGATATACTTAAAGGTATTCTCTAAAAAAAAGAAAAAAAAAGGAAAAATTAATGTCAGAAATGCAGAAATACAGGAAAGAATAAAGAGCAAGTAAAAAGGTAAACATGTGGGTACACATAAATAAAAATTGACTACATAAGTATGTAATATTAATCACAATGCTTTTAAGAGACATAACTTTTAAAATAAACTGACTCAGAATCAAAATTTAGTATGTAGATTGTTGAATAAAGACTTCTCTTAAGATTAACAGCTGTGGGAAGGAAAGGGAAGATACATGGATTGGAAAGAGGGAGACATTAAACAAGGATCCGGTCTCAAGAACAGTCTTGGAAGAGCCTGTGGGGAGCTTTAGATCTGGAATAGTTTGAGTTGAACCAAGATAGCCAGGATTTTGTAGGATTACTATTGATCAGTCATTTGATGTGGCTAGCCTTAAGAAGGAGTAGAATCTTGGTTGAGGAAGCCATCTTCAGCAGTCAATTCTTGAAATGGTTGACATACAAAGGCTATTTGCTAACAGTACTCCCAAAAGCTGGGACAAAGAAATGCTCATTGAAAAAGAATCTGGGGGCACCTGGGTGGCTCACTGGGTTAAACCTCTGCCTTCAGCTCACGTCATGATCTCAGGGTACTGGGATCGAGCCCCACATCGGGCTCTCTGCTCTGTAGGGAGCCTGCTTCCCCCCTCTCTCTGCCTGCCTCTCTGCCTACTTGTGATCTCTCTCTGTCTCTCTCTGTTAAATAAATCAATAAAATATTTTTAAAAAATGAAACAAAAAGAATCTGGACAGCACCCACCACAGTCCACCTATTATGCCACTCTGACCCACTTCTTCATGTATGTTCTGGAGCTGTTCTAGCAGGTTTTGATGGATATCTTTTCCTGAGGCTAAACATAAAAGAAGGAGAACAAGGAAAAATAGTTCTCATCAATACAGCATCTCAGGGCCAGGACTGATACTCATTATAGCACTCCTTTACTACCCATTGTAGAGTCCCACTCTGCAGCTAGGATGTCTGGACTCTCGGTGGCTTATCTAGTTAAATAAACCAGACCCTTATCACTGACAGTTCTGTTCCCTTCTTTGGGAACTGGAGTATTTAAACTAGTAGAGCCCATATCTCTATGTACAAATTCCCTCAAGTGGGCCATTTTCACTTCTAATCCTTGGTTTCCATTCCCATGTTGTTGTTGTTGTTGTTGTTGTTGTTTTTTTTTGTTTTGTTTTGTTTTTTTTTTTTTTTTTTTTTTAACACAGTATCATACGAAACTGCATGCCAGCAGGAGGAAGAGAGAGCATTCTGGACCCTATCCTTAGTTTTGATGGATGAGAACTATCCAGATTCTCAGAAGAAAGAACACTCTATGAGTAAGTAATGAGGGCCTCAAATAAAGATTAAGAGAGGTAAGGTATCAGAGATAATCTCTTCTCCCTGTTGTAACTTTCCTGACTCTCTGCCACTGGGTCTGACCTGTCTCTTCTCTCAAGGGAGCTTTGTGATATTAACCTCTTCTAGGACTGCCTCAGCTGCATAGAACAACCTCACACCAGGTTAAACTCCTTTCTGGGGCAGCTCTCATCCAATAACTGATGCAGGACAGTAAAGACTTAGCCATCTTGGGGCATCTCTAAAAGCTGACTTCAACTCTAAAGCTTCCTATGAAGCAAACTATTCCTGTAGTAAGCACACTTGTAGTTTTCATTCCAAATGCTTATCTTTGCTAGAGAATGACCTCAGGCACATGATTTGGAGCTTCTGAAGAACTTCATTTAACATTTTTTTTTTAAAGATTTTATTTATTTATTTGACAGAGAGAAATCACAAGTAGGCAGAGAGGCAGGCAGAGAGAGAGGAGGAAGCAGGCTCCCTGCTGAGCAGAAAGCCCGATGTGGGGCTCGAACCCAGGACCTGGGATCATGACCTGAGCCGAAGGCAGCGGCTTAACCCACTGAGCCACCCAGGCGCCCCAACATTTAACATTTTTTACAAGGCAGGTCTCCGAGCCACAAATTCCTTCAATTTTTGTTTGACTAAGTAAGTCTTTATTACTTTTTTACTTTTGAAAAATCATTTCACCGTATATGTAGGATTCTGGGTTGGTAGATTTTTCTTTCAACATTTTAAATATTTCTCTCTATTCCTTGATTGCATGATATTTGAAGACAAGTTCCTTTAGAGGTAAAGTCTGCTTTTTTCTCTATCTTCTTTCAAGATTTTCTCTTTTCTTTGGCTTTCTGAAGACATGACGAGGCATAGATTTATTTATTTATTTATTTTGCTTGGTGTTCTCTGAGATCTGAATCTGTGGTGTGATAAATAAATAATACTTAAATGGGGGAATAAGACATTTATTCCTTTTATAACTGAAAAGAAATGAGTCCCATATTTTGCTACATATTATGTCTCTGCTTCTACATTCAGACTCTCAAACTTCACATTAAAAAGTCACTAAGAGGCTTTAAAAAACTTAAGATTATTTATTTATTTGAGAGAGGGAGGTAGTGGCAGAGGGAGAGAGAGAAGCAGTCTCCCCGCTGAGCAGGGAGCCCGAAGGCTCAATCCCAGGACCCTGGGATCATGACCTGAGCTAAAGGCAGAGGCTTAACCAAACTAGCCACCCAGTTGTCCCCATAGGAAACATTTTAAAGAGAACTCCATTGATCTTTCATGATTGTTATTTTATGTGCTTTCCTTTTGGCTAAGTGTTGAAATTTGTTGTTTTCTCCCTCCTTTCTTTTTCCCTCCCTTCCTTTTCTCTCTCTGCCTCTCAAAAATAAAGATATAAATAAAACTGTGCAATGTGTTTCTCCCTTTCTATACTAGTTGCCATAATTCCTTAGTAAAGTAATCTTTACTAAAATTTATGCTATTGAGAATACTATGTGAAAAATTCTCAGTAGTAACAAGGTAAAATGATTTTATTCTACTGAGGTCACCTGCTATAGTCTCTCTAAATAGTTCACATTCTAAGAAAACTTGACAGTGCTCTTTATGAATATAATTTAATGGACACTACAAGAAAAATAAAACTCTATTCTTCACTGAGCACAGCAAAGAAGACTTCTTTTTCAGCTCTCACTTATTAGATGATCAATTAATTTCTCTTTACACTCCAGGACACAGCATAAAAAGGACCCAATAACTTCAATCAAACCTAGAGAGCAATGAGATGATCACTTCCCACTGAGGGCTTTAAGTGTTCACAGGCCCCTGTTGTGTTTAATGTAGATGCAGTACCCTATTGGGAGGATGCCCTTTTTGTTTCCATATTAGCTTTTAGATCAATGATCTCTGGGGTCTCTAGTATTATGAACAAAATGAAACACTCACCCACAAGTGTAGGTCTTATAAAATTCATGCAAATATTTGGTTAGAAAAATTATATATATAAATTTTTATATTATATCATTTATTCAGTTAGAAATATATATGTATATATATATTATTTTTTCTCTGTCATTTTGGAATTAATGACAAGGAATTTTTCCAAGTCTTTACAAAATGCTCTTCTAACCAATAGTCTGCTAACCTGACTTAACTTTGAACAGCTCTAGTCATGGAGCTGCACATTCTCCAAGCTGCACATTCCATGTGGACAGGTTTTTTTTTTTTTTTTTTTTTGGTGGACAGATTTTGTAATGTTGAATCTAGATTATTTCATTCTAACTTCCATTCATTACTCTTCTTTAGTTGATCTTTCTCCCAGTATTTTATATGGCAGCTTTTGGGAAAATAAAATTTGTCATATCCAACAACCTTTAGCACAAGGCATCTCTTTTTCAAGGCAAACATCCCCAGTAGTCTCAATGGTATCTCATACTACATGGCTTGCTTTATCCATCCTGTTTCCTCTGGAGGTGTGGCACTCAGCAAGAAACTCTGGAATTTGTGAGATCAGGGTATAAATTTTAAATCACATACTCTATGCCCTACCTCCTGTTTATATTTGAAATCTACTCAAAGACTGATCACTCTCTTGGCTAATTAATACCTAGTGGCAGAGAAGGAAAATTACAACAGGGGGTTGAGATGAACTCTGAAGCCTTACCTCTCAATCTTCTTTATTTGAGGCCCTTGTTAGTTACTCATAGTATGATCTTTCTCATGAGAATCTGGGTATTTCTCATCCATCAAAACTTCCTTTTCTGTGCCCTATCCCAGCAGGAACCTGATCTTCTCTGCAGAAAAAGTATTGGTGTTGAGTTAATTAGAAAAGTTTAATTCCAGGCTTAGCGGGCAATGTTTTTATGTCAGCATCAGCCACAGAGTTGTGCACAAATCCAGCACATTCATAAATTGCTCATAATAAATGTCTTAACCCACCTAAAATGCGGACGTACCCAGAAAGCACTTAAAGGATGGATAAAAAGGCCACATTCCATGTTTAGAAATACACAGGTCCAAGCTACCTCTATTTAAGAATGGTATATAGAAAGGACAAATCTTCTCTAAACCAGTGCTGCTCAAAGAGTGTCCCCTAAATAGATGTGTCAGTAATATCTGGGAACTAGTAGAGATGAAGACTCGAGGTGTCACCATACCTACTGAATCAGGATATCTAAGGATAGAGTCCAGAATGCTCTTCCTTCCTTGGAGTTCTGGCTTCCTGTTGATACAGCATCAAATGTGGTAAGAGCAAAAAATAAGTATAAAATCTTCAGTACTGAGAGTCTATAGTATTCAAGATTTTCAATTACCTGATTTGTTAGCCTTACCTCCAGTTATCTCCTAAAGAATCTTTCCTAGATTACTGCTCTTGGGCACACTTTTGTTTACCATTACTTGACTTGGAACACTAGTGGTATCTATCTTTATCTGTTAGAATTATATTCATTTTTCAAAATAAAACACAAAACCTCTCCCTTCTTCTTGTCACTTTTCTGACATGCTTAGAAACCACATGTAGAGGGAAACAAAACAAAACCTCCTTTTTTTCTATACCTTCATATCACATCATTGACAGTCTTCTTGCACTCATTGTCACATTTTCCATGTATAATAATTAAGTGTTCTAGAAAATAGAGATTGAAACAAAACTTTATATGCTAATAATTAATTAGTGAGTGTGATCACAAAGAAGCAGAAGTAAAGGGAGAAGAGAGCAAGCCATGGAGGGAGAAAAGAAATTAAGTTCAAGAGGGTGAATTCTTGACATGGATACTGCTTGAGATCAAGTACAACTAATTGGTTATTCTTGATGAACCATCTTCATGGAGTCCATATGAACACCTGCATTTCAGAACAACCTCTCCAGAGTGAAGAAGGAAGAAATAATTATCTGCTGGCTCTTGTCTTCATTGATAAAACTTAGTATTCTGGTAGGTTAACTTCCCCTCTCTTCCCAGTTGTACTTGAGCTATCCTGCCTGCAACTTAAGCCTCAGCATGGACAGCAAATCTCCGGGGTGAGAGAGAAGAGGACAGTGAGGACATGAAGCAAAGCGGCTGTCAAGTTCTGTTCACATGAGGTTGGTCTGAGCCTATTGAGAGCTGGCCAAGCCATGGCAGCTGGGAATCAGAGGCAAACACAGGCCCTAGAAACAGGTGATATTCAGGGGATCTAACGTGGTTCTCAATGGTATCTAATACAAGTTATGTGTATACGTGATTTAACTGCCTATAGAAACTGCAGGTTCCTTGAAGATATGACTTTGCATCTTATATTTTCATAACCTCTACTATTTATCTCAAACACCATAGTTTCTTCCTGAATGTGCAACAGAAGTTAAGATTGTCAGAGCTTAAAACTGTTTGCCTAATGAATTGCATTGTAATTAGTAAGTTCTCCTCTTTCTACCAGAAATCTACAGTTTGGAAGTTTACTATATGAGGCAGAATTCTTTAGCATTGGGGCACCTGGGTGTCTCAGTGGGTGAAAGCCTCTGCCTTCGGCTCAGGTCATGATCCCAGGGTGCTGGGATCGAGCCCCGAGTCGGGCTCTCTGCTCAGCAGGGAGCCTACTTCCCTCTTCCTACTTGTGATCTCTCTCTGTCAAATAAATAAATAAAATATTTAAGGAAAAAAAAAAGGATTCTTTGGCCATATATTTTAACTGTGCATTTCAAGGACCTAGAATGGGCTCCATGCTCAGTGGGGAGACTGCTTCTCAGTCTCCCTCTGCCACTCCCCTTGCTTGTGCTCTCTCCCTCTCTCTCTCTCTCTCTCTCTCTCTGTCAAATAAATAAATAAGATCTTAAAAAAAAAGATTTTGGAAAAAATAAATAAATAAATAAAGTTGATTATCTCTATAGCACCTTACTAATAAAATGCTAATTCATTTAATAATTAAGATTTTTGTTTTGGAATTCAAATTCCCTCAGACAAATATTCTCCCAAAGCTTTGAAATTCCCATATTATGAATGGTGTATGGGCCAGATAAACTGTTTATCCCTTTTCTTGAGTTAGATCCCTTTCTTTTTCTACATATCTCTTTAAAACTTATCTTTGAAGATCCCACTTATTCAGTTCACAGATGATTTTTGTGATACATAACTCAGTAACACAAACATTCTTAGAGGCACCGCTCACATGGGTGCATATTTTAAATTCTAACCACATGTTCTTTTCAGGGAACATGTTTTCTTTTAGAAAACCAGAAATAGAAAAATTCTATACAAACATTTCAATAACAGAATATAATTTTAAGAACCACTTATGCTTTGGGGGATTCCTTTTTCTCTCTTCTTCCACAGATTCCTCCAACCATAACATTCATCCTTCTTCCACTTCAACTCAATCACCTATATTAAAAAAAGAAATCTATTGCTAGACCTGTTCAGAGAAGGAGAGAGACTTCTGCTCCTCTCCAAAGGGGAGGCACTAACCCTACTCATCTTCACTGTTAGGCCACCAAAAGTTCCATTACCTCTGGTGCCAGTCACACAAACAAAGTCTTGATGACATATAGAACTTAATGTCTAATGTACAGAAACTTTAACAGAAGACCATAGAGGAAGGGAGGGAAAACTGAATAGGAAGAAATCAGAGAGGGAGATGAATCATAAGAGACTCTGGACTCTGGGAACCAAAATGAGGTTACAGAAGGGAGGGGCTGGAGGACAGAGAAACCGAATGATGGGTATTAAGGAAGGCACATGTTGTGATAAGCACTGGGCGTTGTATGCAACTAATGAATTATTGAACACTACATCAAAAACTAATGATGTACTATATGCTAGCCAATTGAACATAATAATGAAAAATTTTAAAAATAATTAATTAATTAACATGTAAAAAAACAAATTATTCTACCTTTAATTCCTCTTCTTATTTGTTTCATGTATTTGGCATTATGCATCCTATGATGTTAACTTCTATACTATCTGTTGCATAATCAGCATCAGATATGGACACATCAGAATATGGATGTGTCATATATTTTTCTTTTAGAAAGAAATATTTAATATGTGTATACTCAAAAATTATTGAATTGAACACTTGCTAAAAGGAATATATTTTTCCATGATTGTTTCAGTTTCCATAAACCCTTAGATCACAGTTTTTTCTATTGCAAAAAATGTATTCTGCAAAGAACAATACTATTTTAAGATATATATTCTTATAATATTTGCATGATAACAAGCTTATTTAATAGCTCAATTTACACTGATTTGTTAAAAAGTATTAAAGACATTTCCTTCTGTTCAATGGCCATTTAAAAATATTAGAAAAAGTGGAATATCAAGAACACTTCCTTCCATATTAAAACATTGTTTTAGGTGGCATAAGGAGATACATTGTTTTCAACCTAAAATATTCTCACTTTAAAAAAAGCATCTATGATATGAAGAAATCATCCTTTCAGCACTGCCTTTTGCTTCCATTCCCCACAGCATCAAGTACAGATTCTGTTTGTATTTCCCTATAGCTTTTTATGTGATTGCCAGGAGCAAGATAAAAATGTATCTTGCAAAGCATGCTTTATTTCAGGTGCTGGGAGAAATGTGAATGCAGTCATTTTCGCTAGAAATGTGTTCAAATAAATTTAGAATAGACAGTAACTAACATCTCCAAACTATGCACACACAGAAAAGTATCAAATATTTAGGTCCCTAGCTAGAGATCATCACTAGAGGAAAGTAGGTTTAATTTAAAATAAATTGCTTTCATTCATTTAATACTCACAAATATTTTGTTTATAAAACTATTGTTAAAACCCAGGCACTATGCTAACATAGGAATTACAAAATTTAAAGACTTAGTTCTGCTTTCAAGGTAGAGCGGGAGAGGAGGATATGTAAAAAAAAAAACAAATTATAACTTGTATGGCTGCAAGAGAAGGGAGATGTCCAAAGCACATGGAGAAAGAACAATGGATAAGCACAGGAACCTCCCTCAGGTCAAAGCTCTAAGGAGGAACAAGTGACTATAACTTCCAGGAGATCTCCAGGTGGATAAGTCCATGCAGAGGTGAGAAATATTGCAGGCAAACGAAATAGCAATTTGTAAAGGTAGGAAAAAGCAATGTGCATATTAACAACTGAAATTAGGGCAACTTATTTGAAGTTAAAAAGTACATGGGGCACCTGGGTGGCTCAGTGGGTTAAAGCCTCTGCCTTCGGCTCAGGTCATGATCTCAGGGTCCTGGGATCGAGCCCCGCATTGGGCTCTCTGCTCAGTGGAGAGCCTGCTTCCTCCTCTCTCTCTCTCTCTCTGCCTGCCTCTCTGCCTACATGTGATCTCTGTCTGTCAAATAAATAAATAAAATCTTTAAAAAAAAAAAAAAGTACAACTATGGGAGGATGTGGTGGTGGCATGAAATGAGGCTGGAAAGGGTGGAAATGACACCAGGGCCTGAAAAGCATTCCATTTCAAAGGACTGATCCCATAGGCAATAGATAGTTCCTGAAGAACTGTGAATATAGAAATTATGCCATCAGTTTGTGTAAGTATAAATGTGTTTTAGAAATATCACCTTAGAGGCAGTTCAAGGACAGGTAGGGGGACTGCAAGGATGAAAAGACAATGTGCAGGATGAGTCACGACCGAAGATACCCCAGTTATCCAGGAGTCAGATGTTAGAGATGTTTAGAAGATTGAATTGTGAGGGCAGAAAAGGAAGGGGAGTGGGGGCATGAAATGACTCTTAGATTTATTTGTTGGGCAACTGGATACATGGTGGCATCGTTACAGACAGAATGCAGATCAGAAGCATTTGGGTATGAGTGTGTATGCATGCATACACTTATTTGGGAGGGTGTAGGAATAACACATGACATTATATTAAAATGTGGTTCAGTGGTTTCATGATTTCTGTTTCTTTTTTGTTTTCTACGGTGTATATGGTTTCGATAGATTGAAATCTCCACGTATATCCCATCCCAAGAGGCATTTCCTCATTATTTCATCCTGTATCTATGATAGCCTGTGTAGTAACACAGAACCACCTGTGTATGGGAAAGTTCTTATTTCTTCCGATCCCCCACATCACTCTGTTGTTTCACCTTTTCTTTTTTAGCAGCAACTTTCATTACCGCCAAGTCTAATATCTAAACTCTTTCAAAGAATTAGCTTCAAATTCCTCTCTTCCAGATTTCTTCTGATTCTCCTTTCTTAATAATTCAATATTAATTTAGAGAATAGACATCTTCTCCCTACCTCTGATATCCAAACTTTCAGCTACCCATAATGCTAACAGACCTCTTTTCTTTTTCTCAACATGTAAAGCCTTCCTCCAAACATTTCCCCCTTGCCTGCCCGTTTTGCTACATGTTTCTTTCAGGAATAAGTCTTTTCTCTCTGCTCCTCAATGTCTTTACCCACAGGAATATGCACAAACTTTTAGTTTCAAATTTAGTCAGTGCTGAGCCTGATTTTTGTTCAAACATTTATACTATATGGTATAATATTTAATACCTCCAACCCAAGTTTTCTGCTGCATTTTAAAAGGATAACACCTACTCATCGGGTGTTGAGTCAATTAAAGGAAACGCAACATATGTAAAGCACTTAGTATAGTGCTTGACAAATGGTAGGCATGTCATTTATGATAGTTTCGCTACAATTACTGTCACAAATATTACTGTGCATTTCAAGTCAAATAAATAGGGAAACTTAAGTTTACTGTTTCAGATACTGTTTAAACTGGCATCCTTAAGAAAGAGCACTTCTCATTTTCATTTGGAGATTAACATTGGTTTGGGTTTGCTGAAAATGAGTGACATATTATACTTCTCCAAATAGTGAAAACACTTGTAAAAACAGAACTGTAATAGGTTAATTTGAACCAGTTTTCTAATTCCCATGAGTACATTTATTATGTTTGTATTTCTCATAATCATATGGTCATAGAAAGAACAATTTGAGTGTTAACCAAATTAATGGTACTCATAAAAATTGTTAATTTGATGATGCGCTGATTTTATTATTAATGGCTTTTAATAAAATACTCCCCAATGGATAGTAACTCACAGTTTGTAATTTTATAAAAATAATGCTTTGAAATTGTGTGGTACCTTCAAATTCAACAAAATAGTTTTGTGGAATTTGTGTTTCATGTATGTTTGGATGTACAAAAAAGAAAGTGTTGATCCATTGCCTACAGCCAATCATATTAATAAATGTCAAAGACAAAATGAAACTACTCCTCTCATATTTTCATTCTATTTCCTATATGAAGAAGAATTGTCTTCATTTTAAAAAGTGGAATGGTAAGCATTAATAAAAAGGAATGGAAGTTCTTAACAGTAAGGATATTAAAAGAAAACAGGCTGCTGAATTACAGTGTAGTCTGTCACCAGGACAAGTGATGTCATGGTAAACTACCAAAGTCTCAGGGAAATTCACAGGTGAAATAGAGATTCTTAGCGTGATCCAGCTAAGGAAACTATAGAACAAGAAAATCACTATAAATCTTGAAGGCTAGCAGTTACAATAAGACTTTTTCTCCATGAAATTGAAATAAACATTGATATAGTCTATAATGTTGCATTCAGAGAATGCGTGTTGAGTTCTTAAAAGAAAAACCTGCGTATTTTCCCAAAGGGCAAGCCATTGCTTACTAGTTTTGGGTTTGGTTTTTTTTTTTTTTTTCTGTTTTTAAAGTAAGATAAAAGCTGGTGATTCAGGGAAATTCTACCAATGTTATTTCATATTATCTTGAAATTTTAGCATGGAATTTAAGAACTCTAGCTATGGCTTTTGAATAGTACAAAATATTATGTTCCTAAAAATAATGCAGTTGGGAACATTAATATAGATTTAAGTTGTAATAATAATAATAATGTTAATGAGTCAGTTTAGCAAAGGATGTGTCTTCAAATCTGTTTCATTCACTAGTTTATTTTTTTAACTTTTATGAAAGTAATATACAAATATTTTAAAATCTCATAGTACAGAGTACTGTATGCTTAAAAGCCATGGTCCTTAAAAAAAAAAGAAAAAGCCATGGTCCTTACCTTCTCTTTTATCACCCCAGTTACACCCACAGAAGCAATCATTAGTGATTTCTATGCTTAGATAAACTTAGTTGCCTCCTCTAAATGATATGTTAATATTACTCTAAATCTGTATATTAATATTTTCTCTAAATGATATGTTAATATTACTATTTCTTGATTTATCTAGAATAGGCAATAACAATAATGCCTATTCTAGATAAATCAAGAAGTAGTAATACCATGACTTTGAAAATTTAGCTTACTTAAAAATCTCCTTTATTCTCACCTCTTCTCAATAGTTATAATACTACTTTTCTCTTTATGTTTTAAAGAATATACTTTATTTTTTTTTATTTTTTTAAAGATTTTTATTTATTTATTTGACCGAGAGAGAAATCACAAGTAGGCAGAGGCAGGCAGAGAGAGGGGAAGCAGACTCCCCGCTGAGCAGAGAGCCTGATGTGGGACTTGATCCCAACACCCTGAGATCATGACCTGAGCTGGAAGACAGAGGCTTAACTCACTGAGCCACCCAGGCACCCCTAAAGAATATACTTTAAACCAAGGATTGACACACTGTGGTCTGTAGACCAAATCCAAATTGCCATGTTTTTAATTAATTAATTAATTAATTAATTAATTCAAATTTGTATTTGAATTCTAGTTAGTTAACATATAGGGTAACATTGGTTTCAGGAATAGAATTTAGTGATTCACCACTTACCTGTAACACCCAGTGCTCATCACAAGTGCCCTTCTTAATACCCATCACCCAGTTAATCCATTCCCCACCTACCTCCCCTTTGGCACCCCTCAGTTACTCTCTATCATTAAGAGTCTCACCACCTTTTTTTGTAAATACAGTTTTTTTGGAACACAGCCATATCCATTTCTTTATGATTGTCTGTGGTTGCTTTCATAACACAATACCCAATGAATAGTTTCAAGAGAGCATTTGACCTACAGTCTATTTACTATGTCCCCTAAAGAAAATAAAATTTCAAAAAAAAAAAAAAAGAAAAGAAAAAGAAAACAAAATTTCCAACCCATGGTTATTTGTTTATTTGCTTATTTGTTCATTTCTCATAGTATGAACTGAACTCCTTCATTGTTAGAGAAGTATATCAACACCCATAATCATTCCTTTCCCTCTCATCCCTCTTCCATCCACCAACTTGTAGGAGCTCTCCTTTGACATTTACATTTTCAAGACGATGATATTTAAATTAGATTCTGCCATTATGACAAAGCTTCCATGTTTTATCTGTGAATTGAGACTAAAAATCGAAAATCAAAGTTTTTACATTACTGTGATCCTGTGCATAGTGCCCCATGCATATCTCAATAGGTCAATGAGATTTCTACTCTGCTATTCAAGAAGCATGCTCAAATGGATTCTCTTACCACACCGCAACACCTGGTCAAATATGTCACTTATTTTAAATTTAGTCCATGAGTGCAGTAGGAAGAATTCTATGATGGCCCTCCCATATCTTCATCCTGGTATACAAACCTTGCTTAATCCCCATAGTGTGAATATGATGGATTCTAGTCCTATGAATAGGTTATGTTATATGGCACTTGACTTTAAGAAAGGGAAATTATTTGTGTAAACCTAACTTTATCACATGAGCCCTTTAAATCTTGTACTAATTTTAGATACAGAAGAAGCAGAGCATGAAGTCAGAGAAAGGCAGTCCTGCAGACTTGGAAAAAAATAAACACCTACATTGTGAAATGCTAATAGTGGGGGCAGGGAGGATATGCTGTAGGAATTGACAGCAGTCCCCTGCTGGCAGCTAGCAAGACAGCTGCGACCTCAGTCCTATAGGCACATGGAACAAACCCAGCCAAAGTCCAGAATGAGCTTAGAAAGGGATTCTTTCCCACATCCTTCAGATAAAAACTAAGTCCTGCCAACACCTGAAATTTGGATCTCAGCCTCATGAGACCCTGGGCAGAGAACCCATTCATAGTGTACTAGACTTCTGACCTGACTGTGAGATAATAAATGCTGAGCTAATAAGTTGCTATTGTTTTAAGCAGCTAAGTTTGTGATAATTTGTTAAATGGCAATAGAAAATGAATGCAACATTTATCAACTGAATTTTGAGAGTCAATAAATCCCCAAGGGCAGTTTTTCTGTATTATTTTGAGGTAGTTTTACAGCATGCCCATACACACTGTGACACTCCTACAAAATGTGTAGTTTAATTCTCTCCACTTGAATATGGCTGATGACTTACTTTTAATGGATAGGATACATATAGAATATGTCATGCTATATGACTTCCCAGGCTAGGTTGAGAAAAGTGATAAATGTCCCAAACTGGAAGCATCCAAGATGTTCTTCAGTAGGATAATGAATAAACAAATTGACACTGCAGAATATTATTCAGTGATTAAAAGACACAAGCTATGAATCTATATAACAACAAGGATGAATCTTAAACACAAATCCCTGAGTGAAAGAAATCAGTCTTATGAGACTGTCTGCTGCATGATTGCATCATAGGACGTTCTGGAAAAGGAGAAACGACAGAGGTAGAAAATAGACCCATGGTTCCAGGGCTTGTAGTTGGGTTTGGGGGTGTAGTGTGTGACTAGGACTAAGTAAAGGACCCAAGATATTTTAGAGCTGAGAAACTATTCTTGGGAGACTGTTTGACACTATTCACTTGTCAAATCCCATTGAACTTTACAGCATAAAGAGTAAATATCAAATATATGGAAATTTAAAAAAATCAGCCAGGAAGGCAAGGGATCTCGGAATTGAATGCAGACTGTGACAAAAGAATCTAGTACAAATATATGATGTAACCTCTCTGAAAAGGGTGGAGAAAAAGGAGTCTTGATCTAAATAACGCGGGAAATGACTGGACAATGTAAGACTAAAGAAAAAGAAATATATGTAAGTATCGTACTCTGGGTGGTAAATGTGTTTCTCATGGAAGTACAGGTTAACAACTATGAATGTACAGCATATGTTTACTCAAACAATAAGTGAATAGTTGGTAGGCGGTAGGAGTCAGGATTCTCAAGAGGTGGGAGTGGGAAGTTACTGAGAAGCAAGAGGGGAAGGCTAGAATGAATCATGAGATACTTAACAATTAGAGGTATCAGTTTGAAGTCAAGGTCAGCTTAGTATAAACACAGATGGATATCTGAACACATCAAGATAGGTATACATGCATGTGTTTATATACATACATGTAGTTCTTTGCTCTAGTTGCTGAGAGGACCTAAAAGCAGTGAGCATTCCCAGAGTCCAGATCTTAGTTTCTAACCCCATTTTCCAATGAAAGTAAGCAAGGCTCTTTTGAGAAACGGCTGATTCTAGGGCTGTGGTGGGAAATTTAAGAAGGGCCTAGAGCTTCTCGCAGTATCAGAAGGAATGTGGAACCAACTGAAAAAACTCCTGATAGTCAAAGCTGAAACAATTTGAGCAATAAAATAAATAATGCAGTATTGAATTATAACCTAAAGTATAAAATAAATATTCATGAGTTCAGACTGAAATGATTGAAAATTACATAGGAGAGAAGAGACAAATCTTCCACACAGAAGAATTCCATATAATGTATATAATTACTGTTCCCTCAAGGGGGTAGAGCATAACTTCTCATCCTTCGTGTATGGAGTGTGCTTAGTAACTTGCTTCCAAATAATATAGAAAAGAGGGAAGTAAAATGCATTTATGTTGGGGTTAATGTAGGGTATGAACTCAGCCATAATACCTGACTTGCTAAAATGTAATGCAGAGGCCACTGGGGCAATGGAAGGTTTGGGAGAAGGGTGTGGGCCTTTGGAATGCCAAGGCCTGGGTGATCACTCTGCTGCTGGAATGCCATGGGGAGTTGTCTTACCCAAAGCTTTCTTAGCCCAAACAGCCACCCTGGGATCTAAGAGATATATGCATTGTCCTATAGGCTATGTTTAGCAGACCTCATAGAACATGCAGATTAGCATATCATATCTTTCTCATAAACAGATCCCCCTAGTTTTAGTAAGACCCCTTGTCATACATCATGTGCTTGAGAAACAGTGATGAGGATTTGTGAGTATCCTGAAAGACCAATAAAAGCAGAAGCAAAGAAAAGCAAAGTGTCTTTGTCTCTGAGCCATTGACCCCCTGGCCTTCTCCTCTCTTTCACAGCAAAGTTTGGAGTAATCTTTCATCTGTTGCTACAGAGATTGCTGGGCCATCCCCGGCACATTTACAGTAGAGCAACTGGACACACAGTACCTAACACAGGGGAATGAGGCTAACCACACTGGTGATGTCACATTCCCTTGCTCTGTTGTATTGAGAATGGCAGATCATCTCGGTAATCTTCCACCTCCAACAAACGTAATCTCACTCCTACTGTGACAAAAACATCAGCCAAATTTAAATGAAAGGTCATACCTGCCCAATAATCCTCAAAAGATATTAAGGAAAATGAAAGAAATCTGAAGACTGTATGGAGTTTTGTTGATCATAATATGTCAATATTGTTTGATGAGTTATGACAAATGTAACAGATTGATGCAAGATGTTAACAACATGGGAGACTGGCTGCAGGGTATATGGGCCTCTTCTTACTATCTTCGCAACTTTTATGTAAATCTACATACTGGAACAAAACATTTGTTAGAAAAAAAAATCAATATAGTTTCTGCCTCTCTTTCTCAGGACAGGCCTTGGGAACCCTGCACTACCATGGAAACCTAATCATCCCAAAGCCACACTGCTGGAAGGATAAAGTGGAAAGATAGACACACAGAGAGATGCCCCAGGAGACCCAAATGTTTCAACCCAGATGTCTGTCTTCCCACTCTTTTGGACATAGGAATGGGTGGCCTTTCAAACGAGTACAGTTCTGGTCTTTGAGCAGCTCCCATAGGTAAGGAGAACAGAGATGAGCTATGCCCTGCCCAGACTCAGATTTATGCATAAATCAGTGTTGTAGTTGTTCGAAGCTACTAAGTTTTGAGGTGGTTTATCATGTACCATTAGATGCATGGCACAGTCATACTTGCTAAAATTTTACCGTGGTAGACGTAAAAAAGATTTTTAAAATGATTGTTAGTTTTACTCAATATTTGTCAAACTCTTAGTTTGAACACATCTCCCTTAGCTCTGGAAATAATCTATCATTTTTTAAAAATAATTTCTCTCTAAACTTCCTCTGAGCTTCCTTCTCAGAACTCTAATTAGTTCAATACAATTTCAAATAGATACTGCATAATTATCTTTTCTCTCCTATTTCCTATGATTATGTGTTTTATATATGGTTGAGGAATTGCTTTGACTTTATCTTTTTTCTAACTTTAGATTCTTTGTATTTTATCAGAAGTATTTTAAACTTTGGATGATAATTTCTTTTCCTGTGATCTTTACTTTGACAATTTATGATACCATGATATCATTTTATGAATGATATATGTGTGTATATTATACACCCATATACACAAATCTTTCTAAGGATAAATTATCTTTCCATTTCTTGCCTTACCTCTGTTTCTTTTCATATTTCAAAATGATGCAGTACAATGGTTGGCTGATACCACTCCATTCAAAAATGGGTTTTATTAACAAACAGCTTTTGCCAAATGGTAAACAGAATTGGGTGTCAGTCATTGTGTGTAGACTTCTCTACAATGCCAAAATACACCAGTTTCTCCATTTCTCTCTGGGAAGATTAATTTGCTTAGATAATAAATGACCTTTGTTTATTTTATTGTGTGCCCTTGCTTGGGGTGTTAACCACCTAGCTTCTGGGTAAAGGGACAAAGGAAGATGACTGCAGATATAGGAACTCAATCATTCTTTCTCTTTCAGTCCCTCTTCTCCCTCCAACTCTCCGAAGTTACTTGCCTTGTTGTCAGGGGCAGCTGTACCTCCTCCTGGGCTTCAGCCCCTTTTGGGTTCATCGGCCCTTCTGTTTTCCATCTTCCAGTGGTGTTTTAGAAACCTTGCTCAGCTGATATCCCACTTTCTATTAGGTTTATGGTTGTAAAATTATATTACTATAATCCTATAAGGTAGGACTATATATTTAACATTATTTTAATGGGTACCCAGAGATAGGAGATAAAGGTATTTATTCTTAGATTAGAAGTTAAAAACTTTATTAATGACCCAGAAAAAAATATTAATGAGATACTGTTCAAATGTTCATTGTGGGGGCGCCTGGGTGGCTCAGTGGGTTAAAGCCTCTGCCTTTGGCTCAGATCATGATCCCAGGGTCCTGGGATCAAGCCCTGCATCAGGCTCTCTGCTCGGCGGGGAGCCTGCTTCCCTTCCTCTCTCTCTCTGCCTACTTGTGATCTGTCAAATAAATAAATAAAATCTTAAAAAAATATATATTCATTGTGCATAAGCTGAAAGGGAGAGATGAAGTATAAAAAGCTAAATTCTAAAGGCTAAACTGGTTGTTAAGTATTATCATTACTATTAATTATTATTAAAATTTCTATTATCATCATCACTGTTATTGTTCCAGGTACTCTGCTGCAAGTTTTACCCAAATGTTTGGCTCATAAAACAATCTAAGCACTTCTCTCCTTATCCTCTGCTGGCTTCTAGTCTACAGTCACTATCATGATGTGATATGATGGCAAATAATATGATGTGAGATTATGGCAAATGCCTAGTCAGGGCTTCCATGCTTTCTCCATAATCTACTTACCACAGGGTCATCAAAATGATCTTTTAAAAGTAAAAATTGTATAATACAGTTGCCTTCCTTAAAATACTCCAGTCAGCTTGCAAAACCCTTAGAATAAAACTGAAGTCTTACGATGAGCTATAAGCCAAATAAAACCTGGTCCTTCCCTGAATGTTTATTTCATTCCATATTTCTCTTTATTTTGACTCCCTGTGCTCCCCATGCATGACCTTTTGCTCTAGCCTGGTGATAGGTGTTATGAAGGGCACGTGTTGCATGGAGCACTGGGTGTGATGCATAAACAATGAATTTTGGAACACTGAAAAGAAATAAAATAAAATAAAATGGAAAAAAATTTAAAAATAAAGATACATACTCAGAATCATTATGTAGGTCATATTGGATAAATATAAGTACATCTTTTTAATAATGTGAAACACATGTCATTTACTAGTAATTACATTCCCAGCTTAGAAGGGTTTGGGGTGTGTATATGTGTGTGTGTGTGTGTGCACGCGCGCGTGCATTGGCCAGTTGGTTTTTAGAAAACGTGCCCACATATTTGAATTGTCCATGTCTGCATTTTCCTGAGAGCAGTTATTCATTGCACTTGTGGCTTATCAAAGGCATAACAGAGGCTAAATTAACCAAGCCATAAGTTAGCCTAGAGCTGTCTCCTGGTTTAGTCTCTGCATCGATTTAGCGACGAATCTTCTGAGGAATATTTTCCAGATACCACTAGAATAAGAATTTCTCTATATAGAAGAGAAAGTATCAGTTGTTAGGTCAACACTCCAAAGTACTAGAGGGAAAGGAGGTTAAAGTGGCACGATTAAGCAGATTTAAGTAGAAAATGCCAATCTGGATGTACCCCTACTTACTGCTCATTTAAGGAGATATTGAAGAAACCGAAGCAATGTAAGTGAGTTGGAAGTTTTTGCGTTTTGTTTCTTTATCATTGCATTTCTTTTGGGGCAGTTTTCCAGTTAGACCCTCCTATGCCCGCCTTTACTTGGTTTGAACAAAATCCCCAGAAAAGAACATCCCTTTGCATTTCATTAGACCATTGAATGGTTTATTCCTCCCTGAGGATGGGGGTGAAAGTGTCCCTGTTAGTCACAAGCCTACACTTGATCTCCTTTATACATTTACGCACGGTGCCATTTTCATTCCAGGGCATCTTAGTTAAATCCAGGGAGCAGAATCATTTAGTGGGACCCTTATTACGGCTGCAGGCCATATGCTGGCATTTGAAACTACATTTCCTCATTTTCATCTAACTAGGTTGATATAAATCATTATTTTTAATGACCGGTGACTACTCTGAATGTTTATAGTTGCTTGTGTAGAAATGGCATATTCTCTACTTAAGAACTAGGCCAATGGTGATAATGGAGCTTTGGTCTAGGTCTACCCAGGAAAGTAGAAACATTTAAAACAGAAAGAATTTAATGTAACAAATTGATGACAGAAGAACTAATAGGTCAGTTTGGTGAGGCAACATAGAAATTAGCAATAACAAGAAACCCACTTGAAAACAAGAAAACAAGAAAACCACTCCTATAGGCTAGAAGAAATAAGAGATTTTACTGAAGTTGGAATTGTGATAAACTCTTTTTGTCCTAATGGTAGATGGAGTCACAAAGAAAATATAGCTTTTGGAAATGCTGCCCGAGACAGGAAGGTAAAGGGAAGAAATTTCTAGTTTCTCCTTGACTACCATCTACCAATCTCCCACCAGTAACTTCTGTTGGGCAAAAACAAGAAAAATCTAGCTGCATCCAGAGGCTGGGAGGCACAGTTTGAAGCATTCTATGTCACAGAGCTTGACAGAGGAAGGCAGAGAATGGACTTGAAAGCAAGGAAGACCAGGAGTGGCAAAAATTATTTTTCAAATGGATCCAACAATCCAATATATTTATTCAAAACATAATTGTATATCCATGCTGAAGTGGGCAGGTTCTTATAAAAATGTTTTTTTAAGAACTTTCTTGTTAAATAGCATGGAGGACAAGGGGAGATGGAGAGGAGAAGGGAGTTGAGGGAAATTGGAAGAGGAGGTGAACCATGAGAGACTATGGACTCTGAAAAACGATCTGAGAATTTTGAAGGGGTGGGGGGTGGGAGGTTGGGGGCACCAGGTGGTGGGTATTGTAGAGGGCACGGATTGCATGGAGCACTGGGTGTGGTGCAAAAATAATGAATACTGTTATGCTGAAAAAATAAAAAATTAATTAAAAAAAAAAGAACTTTCTTGTTAAATGAGAACTATAAACTAAAATCTTAGCAGGAAAATTTAACATTTAGTTTTACATCAAGGAGAAATATCCAAGGCAAGCAAAACTGTTGTATTTATGAACTCATTCGTCTATATATGGCTCCTTAAGATAATATATTTCTCTCAACTAATGTTAAGTCAGGTATTAAAACTTAAGTTATAGAGCTCCTGACACAGTGGCAATCTTTGTTTTGCCAGTTGGTAGCCTCATTGCTCCTCCATGGGTGCCATCTTGGCAATGTACACTCTTCACCACAGAGGCACTTGGATAGAGCAACATAAATTAATCTCAACTTTATGGAACTTTTATGGTGTGTATTCACAACACATGATATCTTTATATCCAATAGCAAAACAAACTTTTTGAGTTCTGCTTAGCTGAAACCATATGATCACAAGAGAGAAATTAAAATAAAAATTCCTTTTAGATATTCATTATAGATTGCTGCCCAGAAAAAACTACACACAAATCCTATCAAATAGGATTCATTTTATAATTTTAAGGTATTCTATTGATAAAGTTAAGTGGCATATTACCAATGCAATTGATTATAATCCCAAAGTCAAATGACTTACCTATATATAAAACTGACTTACCAACTATAGTTTTAAAAATAATTGGATATTGGACATATAAATCTTGAAAGTCAATAGCTATGGAAATAGGTGGGATGGGAGTTGACCTTTTTAGTTCAATGAAGTTGATGTTTAGTGGCTCAAGGAAGTAGAATGGAAATGAGTACTTAAGTTTATACTGTCTCCATTCAAGTGAATGCAACATAAACACCAAGGAAAACAGCATTCTAGGATATTGGCAAGGGTATAATTGAAACGATAAATCCTGAATTCTAAACTGGTTTATGAGTGAAATTAAATAAGACAAGGCTTAATTGGTTGAGAAACGTAAAATCATATGAATAAAGAGATGGATGGATGGATGAGTAGATGGACAGATGGAGTAATTAATCATCTAGAACAAATGCAGACATTTGTCAATTAACATTATATGTGTCATTGAAAAAACTGAGATTTTTGTAGTAGAAGTTTGAGAGAAAACTAAGAATAGTCTATCCTCTTAACTATTAAGAATTCCTTTCTGTCAGTGTCCTAAATATTCAATATAAATCCTTGGCCAAGAATATTTTCATCACTTCCTGTAGAGAAACCCTTGGAGAATTATATTGAATACCTTAATGATATGATGTTTTCATAATGAAATTTAATTTCAGCTCATCTGTTTCTAGTCAGTTTTAAATGGGAACACTTCCTAGATCTGCGGCATGTAGAGCGAAACGTGGTATGAACCTAAGAACCCATCCCAAGTGGACAGAAAACTAACATTAATGCATCTAAATAGATTTTTTTTTTAATGAGGTCATCCCCTCCACTTATATGAAAATAATATCTATTTAGCTTATAATTTATGAGGCTCTATGGTAGATATTGGGAATAGAAATCTTCATAGATTGTCTCTTCCCTTTAGAAACATGAAGTCTAGTAAAGGAATCAGACATGCAAACATTATAATGATATAGGTATCAGTGGAGTTACCCTAGATCACAGAAACGGGAAAATCTAACTACCTACTGAATCGGGAAAGGTAAACATTTGTGATTGGTTTTGATGGATAGTTCAGCAAGAGAGAGTGTGACAGACAGGAGTGGATCAGAAAATATTCACTGTTCCACATCACTCCTTTTGGATGGAGCATATCTCTGCACCATATTGATATTGGGATTGATCACGTGTATTGCCTTAGCCAGAGGAAGTTAGCAGTCATGATGCATGCAGAGTCCTTAAATGTGCTAGTATGATTTGGTGTGGCCCCTTGTATTCACTTATCTGCCAGAAAAAGAACATACTGTAGATAGCTGCTGGTCCAAGGAAAATGAAGAAACATGGAGCAGATCTAATGCCAACTTACAGTCTGGAACCACGTCCAGCAGATCTAAGCCAGGCCTTGCCTGAAACAGAGCTGTTCTACACAATGGATAAGATGAAAACTAAAATGTGTGTTGCTTTAAGCCACTGCACTGGTTTTTAAAGCAAAACTTGTTATGCCTTATTACTGACATGTAGCTGATAAACAGAAAGGAAAAGTCCTGCTCAGTAATGGGAATACTGTGTGAAGATCATGGCTATTCCTTTGCTATGATCAGGCACTGGGTGACTATAAGAGAAAAATTGGAATGGAAAGACACAGTTTAAGCCTCAATAATGAAACTAAAGAGTTGAACAAAATTTCATAGATGATGGGATATCATTAAAGTATTTTTCAAAGAGGGAATGATATAATTGTACTCCACAATTAATCCTGCAACTTTATCTGGGAGGATATCTCTTAGCAAATTTGCTAATTCAACAGATATTAATAAGTACAAGCGAGGTGCCAGATATTTGGGATATGTTAGTGAACAAAAATGAGATCTCTGTTCTTACTTTAGTGGAGGGAAATAGACAATTAAAAATAAATGTGATAAGCAATGTATATGGTATATTAGAAAGTGATAAGTGACATGAAAAATAAAACAGAGGGCTGGCTGCAATTTTGAAAAGATTAGACAGAGTAGGTCTTGCTGAGAAGGCAACATCATCTCAGAATTTACAGTAGTCGTGGATTTTTTCAAGACTGGCAGCTATGGTGTACATATAAGCACCTAGTCAAAATCTCATAAATAACTTGATAATTAAAGGAATAAACTATTAACTAGGGTATGAAATTAAGGTTTAAGAAAGCATATCATTCACACAACTTGTAAAGCATCACATAGAAAGTGTTGAAGAACATCATGATTCTTAGTAATTACGAATTATGGCATAATTACAGCAAAGACGTCTTCATCAATATGTACATTGTTCTGTTCTGTGATAAACTGGTTCATGAACAGGCACTAACAGTTGCTGCTGGCCACTTGGCATTTTGTGACAAAACCTACTTAAAGCACCATGATCTGAGTTTTCACTGGTGAGAAGTGGTGGTTTATGTTCATCAAAGCATACAGCAGAGCCTTGGCAATCAACTCCCAACTTGGCATTCTAGAAGGTATCTTCGTGCTAGAGAATTCAAACACTATGCCAGGCCCCTCTCCAGGAAACAGTTGAAACAACTCAGTTACAGTTTCAAGTTACATTTTATGTGAAGTACGATATCATGACATTATTTGAATGATGCAAAAATAATTTGCAGTCCTTTCTTTGCTTTACAGTGGACACAGCGTGTATCACATGTAACTTAGTGTTGTAAGTGGAACTATGCTGATAGCAGCTGTACAATACAATATGTGAAGGAAGATGCTGTCCAATATTATTCATCTTCTTGTTTGCTATCAGAAGTAGCATAGGTTTATGGAAGTCTTTCTGCAAGACAATTCCTGGTCCTAAGACTTGACACCTCCCTCTCCCTCTCTTTCACTCTCCATATACTGCTCTATCAAGTTGGTCTCACCACTGCTATTTCCCTTTGTCTCCTTACATATCAGCCTAGTACACAACTGTTTGCATCTCAGAAACCTCCCAGTGTACATTTTTGCACACCTACCTCCTGGGCTCCCTGTTGCAATCTGAGTGATTGTTGAAAAATGCAAATGGGATTGTCACTAACCCACTTAAATCTCTTCACTAGCTTCCCACTCCTGTTTTGCTTTCCTCTTTTCCATCTCTTATTTTTAAGAAAAATTTATCTTTGCTTTCCAGATTTACATGTTATACATTCTATTTCTAGCCTTTTTTAAAAGTTAACTCTTAAATTTGATATGCACATGTACCAAAGTCTACCCTTCAGATATAGATTGAAAAGTCATTTCTTCAAAGAAAATATTCTGACATAGGCCCTCAGAGTACCCTGCTTCATTATTTCATAGAACTCAGAGTAATGATACATAAAATTAATTATGTAATTATTTTATTTCATGTGTATCTCATTCCCTCCACCTCTACCCTACTACCAACAAAGGCCATAATCACAGAGATCTATCAAGTTGCCACCAAATCCTTAATGTCAATCATAGTGCCTGGCATTTAACAAACACTTCTTGAAGGAGTGCATGGATACATGAATGAATCAATCAATCAATCAAACAAACAATCAATCAAGATATCATTCATATACTGAAAGCATAAAACACATAAGAAAACTCTAGCAGAGATGTTTCATTATGAAAAGTAAAAGGGCGCCTGGGTGGCTCAGTGGGTTAAGCCGCTGCCTTCGGCTCAGGTCATGATCTCAGGGTCCTGGGATCGAGTCCCGTATCGGGCTCTCTGCTCAGCAGGGAGCCTGCTTCCCTCTCTCTCTCTCTCTCTCTCTGCCTGCCTCTCTGTCTACCTGTGATCTCTCTCTGTCAAATAAATAAATAAAATCTTTAAAAAAAAAGAAAAAAGAAAAGTAAAAGTTATATAGAGATAATATCTTCCACATACTGCCTATGTACAATGCAAACTGCAAATAATTCTCTTTCTGAAAGAAAGAAAAAAAAGGAAGAGAGAGACAGAGACACAGAAAGAAGAAAAGAAAACAAAAAGGGAAAGGAATTCAGGGAAGTCTATGGAACCCATCTCAATAACACTGCCAAAAAGACACTGAGCTGAGAAAAAGACACAGTTAAAGTTGTAGGACGTGAGATAATATTTTGATATAATCACTAATGTGTTTTTTTGTTCTAAATTATGCCCTTTCCCTTTTTTAATCTCATGGCCCATTATCCGTGAAAACCAGACTATACAATTAAGGTGTTTGAAACATATTGGCTCTGGCATGGCCAACTCTGATAAATACAGGACATTGGTGACAACTGGAGGAGGATTCAAGTTTGGATAAATTTCTGAGAAAGAGATCCTATAATCTCTCTTCTATCCTGGAAGTGAGTTTGAAGGGAAGGGCAGTGAAAGCAACTCTAGTTGTTTTGAAAAGAGAAACTGTGTTCTCTTCCCAATAGGATTTAGGAAATAACATTCTCAAGAAAGGGTCTACTACCATGGTAGGGCAAGGAGAAGAGATGGTCATGGAATATCTTGGACAGAAAAAAAAACCAGAGAAGTGCCACTAACTCTCCATGACCCTAGAATGCCATGAGAAAGCAGACATGGAGGGGCTTCATAGCCAGCTGGGCAAGATGCAGATGCCCACCCCACACCCATGGGAACACAGGCCTTTTGACAGAAGTTTGGATGAAGACCACACCCAAGGGCTGGATAGCATAAGTTACAGCTCAGTAGCTGCTACTGTGATAGAAGATGGCCATGGTAAAGCCAGTATCTTCCCTGTGCCATGATATGAAGGCACCTAGAATATTCCCCTAAGAATAAGACACAGGGAAAGGGAAATCTGAAGTTGAGTGAACTTAAGCCTGAAATGATGGATGATACTCTTGGGTGAGCAAGTCTGCCTAGAGTTGAAAAAATTAAGTTTTCTGTATCAAATATAATAATAGCTCAAAGTAAAGATTCAACTAAGTTAAAGAAAAAAGAGAAGGTAGATATATTTTTGCACACCTGAATTTGCAGCTGTATGAGCAGGAAAGCCCTCCAGTTTCCTCTGACTCCTTCCTCTGCCTTTCTTCAGGTCCCCTTTGGAGATAGTGTTGCCCATAATTTTTTTTTAACCTTTATCCCTTCTTTATTCATTTAAATCTCAAGGTTGTTAGATATTTCCTTACTTGTATTTAGATAATATAAAAATCCCCATCACATGTCTCTTGCTCAAGAAATGACTGGTTGTAGGGGGGGCACCTGGCAGCTCAGCCAGTAGAGCATGTGACTTTTGCTTTTTTGGTGTGATGTTGAGCCCCACATCAGATGTAGAGATTAGTTAAAATCTTAACAGCATCAAAAAAAAGGAAATGACAAATTGGAATAAGACAAGATTACCTTGTAGTAAATAAACCTCTGTGGCTTTGTTTTTCTATCAATAACAAGAACACTGAAGCTATTTTTTATCCTTCTTCAAACTATATATGTGTTTTCTCCTTCTCACCCTCTCTTCTTCACATATAAGTGTGTGTGTATATATATATATATATATATATATATATATATATATATATATATATGCATGTATATAATTTTCTTGAGAAGGCAAAGTAAGATTTTCTTCTATTTTCCTGGGAAAATATTCTTCCAAAATATGCTTGTCAGTAGTTTTCTTATGCTATATTTTCTTAATGTTAGGTGCTGAATTTGGATGTTAATCCCTTTTGTAGCTCCAACTGGCTTCGAAATAAGGTGGACACATTCTGCTTAAATTCGCTCCCTCCACATACATAGGCAATGTTCTATTTCTTTCTTTAACACTTGAGTGGGAAGACGTGATATCAATATTATCTATTTAGCCATTCAGGTCCCTGAGAGGGAAGAGAAAATGCCAAGGCTATGAGCATTTGCCATTTAGGAAGTAACCTCAGCATGGTTTCTGACTGTATTTGTCGCATGCTCTTTTTCAAGGGTTGGTTTTGCTGAACATGGAATATGTTCTTTCTCAATTGTGAAGGTGACCTTCGGTCATCATTCTTTGTCTAGATAAACCAATTACTCTGAAGAAAAGTCAGGAAGAAAAGAGAGCTTTCTGTTTGGTGTGACTACTACAGTTGCCGATAAAATCAGTTGCCAAAAAAAAAATATATTCCTTGAACTTTTGTCTCCTTCTTTACTCCTTCCCTTACCTCTTCCATCCTCCATTCTCCTCCTCTTCCTTTTTCTTTTCTCAGGTACTCATGCCTAACTTTTCCAGGTCAGGGACTTCCTTCAATAAGGGAAATATACTGGACGCCTACAAGAAAGCCAATTTCAAGATAACTTTCCATCCAGCTCTCTGGCTCTAGCTTTGGAGTACTGATAAGCAGTAATGAAAGAGCTCTAAATAACCATTTTTCAGTTTTCTGATGTTGTACCCATCCTCTGACATTCACATTAAGCTACATTAATGGAAACTCTTAGGCGTTATTCTTTTAATTACCCATTTGAGGAAAAATATGAGGCATTAGCTTTCAGGGTCTTATTTCAGCTTATCCAAATAGCATCACATCTGAGGGATGGTCTTTCAAGTTTGTTGTCTGAGGCTACACTCTTCCCTCGTCTCAATAATAAGAATATTTTCCTCAAAAAATTTTGGGACCTTTTAAAATAGTTTTTGCTATTTGCAAACCATACGTTTCCCAACTTCTCTGAATGTAAATTAAAATTTTTTAAATTGTAAGCTCAACTAATATTTTTATAACAGTAATCATTTCTAGAAGGTGCTTGAAATGAGACAGGTCTGAGTTTTAAATTCTATTTATGCCACTTGTATCAAGTAGCCTTGAAAAAGTTTTCAACTCAATAAGCCTAAGTTTCCCCACGTGTAAAATGGAGATAATCTAGAAAAAGTTGCTTTGAAGATTAGATATGACATATATACATCATTTAGGTCCGTGCTTGATATATATAAGGTGCACAAACAAATAAATACATTATTAGAAGCTACTTGTTTAAGTTAGTTATAATTTTTAGGTTCCATTTTAAGCCACTGGGTATTTGGATATCACGATTCTTAAAGTAGAATTCTATTTATAGATGGTTGTTGCTACATGTCCTCAATAACCATACCAGACGATGCTGAGTAAAGTGGGAACTATTTCTCTAAAGCCTTTTAAGGATACAACACTTCCTTCTTCTTAAAAGGTTTCTGTGAAAATAATCAAGATGTCATTCTCAACTATTTCTCAGGCTTTTCCTTACCTTCTATATTCTTCATGAACCTGTGGGAAATACTGAATGGAAATGTTCTATGATAATCTCTATAATTGTTCTCTCACTTTTGCATTATAAATAATCATTCTGCATACTCAGCAACTCCAGTAGGCAGGTCTAATTATAGGGTATACTGTAGAAATAAGTCACTTTCTTAAGAAAAGGAATTGAAAGAGATTCATCACTTTAGTCTTGCAACTTGATTTTTATAAGCTATGAAATCTACTAGCTATGTAAACTAGATATGACTAGAGCATACTAAAAATAATAGTTAAGCAAAAAGGTTTAACGCAAGGTTTAAATTTCTTTTGATTATTATTTTAATGCAAATAGGAAAACCTAATTCCTGTCTGGGTGCTACCAAGTAGACAGGTCTGCCGGTTCCTGCTTTGCAACATACTGTCCAACAGTTCATTCCCACTCTAACCAAGAAAGGGCTGAATCACCAGCTTAAGACAGTTTTTCTGATAACATGTATTCTTTTGTTAAACAGAGATGTTACTTTTTATGAGTCAGTGTTACCTTTGACCAAGGTCCACCAAGAGAAATAGTTGTATTTTACATAAAGTAGCTAGGCAACATGAAACTGTTTGTATACCTCCTTGTATCTCCTGGGCAGAGAAAGGGTATTTTGTCATTTCCTATGCGGATCTATAATTTGGTTTGACGGTGAAACTGTCTGAGAAGTGACACTCCACCAGGAGCTTACTGGGCTGGAGACTGGCTGGGACGGGAAGTCCTGGTCTGCGTCTGAAAGGAACTGAAAGGAGACAATCTGGGTGCTGACTCCTGTGTTAACCAGTGAATGTCAGTTCAAGTAAGATGAACTTATTTAGCGCTTACTGCTTTTAACCAAAGCTTCAGAGGCCTTATTTCAAACCCATAGCATGAGAAGAGGTAGAAGTCTTTTTGGGATCTTTGTAGTTCTTAACTTGCTTTCATAGGTCAGGGAACACGAAGGGTGAAGGAGAACTGGGAAATATTGAGCTTCAACCGTCTGTTGACCTAGCTGATGGTTACATTCTTTCTTCCCCTTTTTCTGTCCTAAGAAAATCCCTGTAATTTATTGTGAAATGTAGAAGCCACCTGTAGCTTTCAGGCCTATTTTGTGTAGACACATTTCATGGAACGTCTTTGTGATTTTTACCTCAAGGCTCAGAAGTGGAATAGAATAGTTGTCAAGAGAAAAAAAATTAAATCAGACAGTCTGAGTTCAAATTGCAGCTGTACCTCTCATTAGCTGTGTGAACCGCTGATCAGCTACTCAATTTCTCTGTTTCTATATTTTCTTGACTACAAATTAGTAGTAAAATATAGTACTTAATAATAAGATTGTTGCAAGGCTTAAATTAACTAATGTATTTTAAGTACTTTTATAGATAATAATAAATGCCATCTATTATTAATTAAAATACCCCAACACTGACTTAAGGTAACATATACTTAAGGGTCCATCTTCCAAACAGAATTGAGGTTTCTAAACTCATATTATATGACTTGAAAGAAGATATCTTGGACTATTCAATGTCAAGCCATGAGCCAGAGAACACCTGAATGTCAGTCTTATTTTTTTTTTTTGAGTTGAAATTCCTAAGTAAGTGTCTCTTATCTTTTTTTTTTTTTTTTTGTACATGTTCATAAAGAAAAAAGAAGTATATTGGGCCTCTGACCAATGTATAGGAAATCTTATACTACTCCTATGGAGAGGGTCTTATGAAATACAGATTACATGACCTGTTTAAAATAATATTTCCTGATAAAATACAGGACATCAGGTTAAATTTGAATTTCAGATTAAAAAAAAAAAAAAAACAAGTTATTTTTTAGTGTAAGTGTGTCCTGTGAAATATTTGGAATACTTTTATGTGAAAAAAAAGTTTATCTGAAATTCCAAATTAACTTCATTTGACATTTTATTTGCTGAATCTGAGAAACGTACCTAAGAAGACAACAAGACCAAGGTTCTTCTGTCCCATTCAGCATCAGGATAAAACACAAGAAGAATATCCAATATTCTTATGGATCACTTAAAATAATAAATTACAGAATTGATATTTAAAATTTTTTTTTTTTTTATTTGACAGACAGAGATCACAAGCAGGCAGAGAGGCAGGCAGAGAGAGAGGAGGAAGCAGGCTCCCTGCTGAGCAGAGAGCCCGATGCGGGGCTCGATCCCAGGACCTCGAGATCACGACCCGAGCTGAAGGCAGCGGCCCAACCCACTGAGCCACCCAGGCGCCCCCAGAATTGATATTTTAAGATGATAATCAGGATATGAAAGGCAACGACACAACAGCCTTCAACTGGCTGACCTTCTCCAGGTAGTAGAGTAAAGGGAAAGGGGAAGGAAAGTCAGAGTCAAACCTTGTGTCCTGCATATATTTCCCAGTGGTATCCTCATAGCATTTATCTGGCCTAGGAGCTGGGACACAGCAAGTTCTGTCTCTTAGGGTCAACTGTACTCAATAATACACTGTGGGTAATTTGTCTTTGGGGATTTCTAAGCTTATTTGTTAGGTTTCTTTCTTTTTTACCCCCTCCCCCCCGTGCATTAGCTATAGAGCATCCCTCTTGTTTTTGTAGGCATCTGGATATGGTAATACTTGCTTCTTCTTTTTTGCAAGTAATAGTGATCCCCTTTGACCATATAAATTGCCTTTACAATTTTATTTCATTTCTCAGATTAAAAAGAACTATCACTTCACTTTTTCAGAATTTGATCTTTGAAAGAATACTCTTGTTAGGTAATAGTGTCCCTATTTTAGAGATGAATAACTTTAAAGGGAAACTGCATATAATCAAATGACTGTGTATTTACTCTGTACCAGGAACTATACTAAACATCACATGCATTTTACCTTATTTAGTCCTCATAAAGATAACAAAGATAAATGAAAATAGGATAACATAAATTTAGGTGATAGCAATATATAGATTTATTATGCTATCATGAATTTTAGGTATATTTAAAATTTTTCAGAAAAATTTGGAAACCAATTGTGAAGCCCATGTTTCCTGTTTTACAAATGAGGAAACCCAAACTCAGAAGTCAAATAACTTGACCATGGGCAGTCAATGAAAAGCTACAGTTGTAACCCAACTTTGGTCCAAAGACCACTTTTAATCACTATATTGCATGGGCTATGTGCCAAGGACACTGATGCTATGACTAAGGCACCTCATTTAGAGTTTCCATGGTAGTTTTACATGGAGTGTATGACTATAGCTGCAGCACAAGGAGTTCAACTTGCTGAAGTTTGTCTAGATAAACTGTGGCAGTCTAGTCCAGTCTTGATATCAACCATCGGGTTCTAAGACCAGTTTTCTTCCTCACTGAAGAAACCATAGCACCTAGAAAGTTTATTCCAACCTGGCTCCAACCCCTTAATCTTCTAAATGGAGCTCTTTGCCCTATAAATAATGTCCCTCTGTATTCTCACCATTGATTTCACAGCATCACTTTGCAAAAACACAAAATATTAATGACAAAATTCTAAACATACTTCTATACTACTTCTATATGTCTAATCTACAACTTCTGATATGGGTTCCTATACTCAGAGAATGAATTTTTATTATGTTTCAGAATATAAGGAATTATCATAACTACTTCAAAAGTTTCCAGCAATACAAAACAGCCGGTAAATCATAGATAAGCCTAAGACACACCAATCCTTATGGGTGTGTGGGTGTGTGTGTGTGTGTGTGCTGTTTGAATTGGGTAAAGTTGGTCAAAATTGGTTAAATCAGATATGCTTTATCTTATACTTTATCTTATTTCACATGACTCTGGAAGGTATAGTTAAAACCAGCGATGGGAAGAGACAGGAGAAGATACTCTGTCTGCTTATGGGAAACCACTTCTTGGCAATTCAGAATTGCCAAGCAATAAAACATACTATTATAAGATGGAGTCAAATCCCAACTCAGTTACTATTTGCAGCAATATTGCAGAAAAGAATTATACATGAATAGGCTAAAGGGCTTGATTTAAATACTTTCTGAAGTTCCTTCAGATTCCAAAGTTTTGGGATTCTTCAGAATTAAACCCACACAGAGTGAGCTGATACGAAAAGAGAAACAGGATATGTGTGAGGAAGATAGGACATGATGGAAGAGGTGCCTTGACTTTAAAATTCTTCTCTTTGCGGATCTCCTTGTCAATTTTAAAGCTCCTCTCCTAAGAATTTGATAACAGTTCCATGATATTAAACATATAACATATACCGTTTGGGAGCAAAATAAAATTGTAATAATAATCATGTCATAAGAGCACAATAGTATAATTAAAAATTAGTAAGTATAGAAGGGGAAAACTGTAATTGGATATTGGTGGCAAATATAGAGCAATGATTCTAGCTATTACTAATTACATATCAAAGTGTATTTATGTCATGGTAAAAAAATTTACTATTTAATATTAAAATTAAATACAATTAAATTACAATTTAATGTTTCTTATTTTAGAGTTAGCCATCTGACAGTTTCTCTGCACTGATTTATTTTAAGAATGATTATGCTTATGGAAACATGTACAGATGTTGAGCTTGATGAATTTTTATTAGCTATTGGCACAGTCTTCCTAATTTATTTCAAAGAAACATTTTTTTCCTCATTTAATTAGAAAGAATAATCATGAACATTTGGGCTCTGGGTATATCTTTTTTTTTTTCTTTTTTCTTTTTTTGTTTGCAGGGGTGCGGAGGGAGTGATTGTTTTTTTTTTTTTTTCTCCTTTAAGTAAATATTAATTTTTAAATTCAGTGGGAAGGAATGAAAGGGGGACTCAATAACTTTTAGTGGTGGAAGGAAGGAAAAAAAAAACCCAGCTCATTTGTTGCTAGTACCTTTATTTAGAAAGACAAGGAGGAATTATGCTTTTGCATTTTGTACGACAAAAAATCCAAGTCTAGGTGTAAAATCAGGGAAATATAAAATGAGTTAAATTTGAGTCAATATTTAATTGACTATGACATCATGGCTATATTATGACTCTTTTCACAGCCACCAAAAAAGTCGCTTGGCCAGCACAGGAAAGGAGAGTGCCAAATAAGTGACATTAAGAACCTTGAATTGTATGAATTTGGTACATTCTTAATCTCTCTAACTACTGATGCATTGAAATATTATTCTATGTTTTTGAATGTTAAATTCACACAAAATACAATAATTATGGACCATAATGCATATTGGATTCTGGTAGACCTAATGTCAAACTTCTTGTTTTCTAAGGCCATAAGTTAAAATAAATGAAGAGTGTATTGGTAATGATGATTTAAGATATATGTTAGGCACAAATTTATTCATTTACTCAGTTTGCGTGTATCATGTATATTAAATTATTAGACAGCTCTGTCAATGATTCTGACATGTGCCCAGGTTTGGACGTCTCTGGCCTATATAAAATAACACTGCTTATATTAGCTAATTATATTTGCTGTCAAAAGAAACATAAAACAAAAATAGAGGTCCCTAATATTTTTCTGTTCCCTCCCATTTCTTCTGTCATAATGCCACATCTGACTGTCATGGGCACCTGCCCTAACTTTCATAGGAGCCTCCTGACCTGTTCCTTTTCTCCACTTTCTCTATTTGGCTATTAAAATACCCAGGCTAGTAAAGCCACAGCCCTTGATCTAAATTGACTACACAGACAATCTCACCCATTCCAGTGATTTCAATCACTACCTTTACAAAGACAGCACACATTTTTTTCTTCTTGTTGTAAGTTTAAGTTTTGAATATAATGGATACACTTCATCTTCTATTTTCTTAAGTGATCATAAGTTGATTGGAACTATTCATTGTAAAAGAAAAGAAATGTCACTACATGTGGCACATACTCTCTTAAGAATCAAAACTTTCCCGTTTTCCAATTTCTCATTTCACTCAAGATTATTATAAACTTATCAGGAAGGGTCTCATAGGTGGCTCAGTCGATGAAAAGACCAACCCTTGATTTTGGCTCAGGTCATGATCTCAAGGTGGGTCATGAACTGAAGCCCTGCTCTGGGCTCTGTGCTCAGCAGGGAGTTGGTTTGAGATCCTCTCCCTCTGAGGCCCCTCCCTGCTTGTGCTCTCTCTCAAAATACAGAAATGAAATCTTTTCAAAAATGTGTCAGAGAAAGAAAATTACAATTTATAGTTTACGTTCTAGAAATTTTCCTCTAATGTAGACATGTACAGTTTCTTCTAAATGCCTACTATCTACAAGCATTAAATAGCATATGCAAAACATATTGATGGAAGAGAGGTACATAAGCCCTCCAATAGTATTTCAATTATCATTAGCAAATGTGATAAACACACACAGACACAGACACAGACACACACACATTAATGCCTGTGTTCATAAAGGTCTCCATACAGTAATAACTTTCTACCAAAGTTGAACAACTCACGTCTTATAAAATGAATCTTGAAAAAGAAATGCCTTGGAATATATATTCAGTATTCCAGATGTCTTGACAGAGAAACATGTTTAAAATACTTTGTCTAGATTTTATAGACTAATTCTTAGCATCTAGAAAAGTAAGGAGAAAGAAAAGAAAAATTTATAAAGGACAGTGAAAATTTGATACAAACACAATATAAAAATATTAAAAAATATAATTAGATGAGTGAAAAATATAATTAGGTGAAACCTAATTGCTTCATTGCAAATGACAAGATTTCATTTTTAATGGCTGAATACTATTCCATTATATATGTGTGTGTATATATGTATAAAATTATATGTGTATGTATAAAATATACAGTGTATAAGATATACAATGTATATAATATCATATGTATATGTCTAATGTATATGTATAATATCATACATTAATCCATTGGTCTATCGATAGACACTTGGCCTACTTCCATAGTTTGGCTATAGTAAATAGTGCTGCAATGAACATAGAGGTTCACGTATCCTTTTGAATTAGTGTTTTTGTATTTTTGGAGTCAATGCCCATTAGTGTGATTCTTGGATCATAGAGTAGTTCTATTTTTAATTTCTTTGAGGAACCACCATACTGTTTTCCACAGTGGCTACACCAGTTTTCATTCCCACTAACAGTGCAAGAGGGTTACTTTTTCTCTACATCCTCACCAACATCTGTTGTTTCTTGTGCTTTTGATTCTAGCCACTCTGACAAGTGTGAGTTGATACCTCATTGTAGTTTGGTTTACATTTCCCTGGTGATAAATGATCTTTTCATGTGTCTGTTGGCCATCTGTATGTCTTCTTTGGAGAAATGTCTATTCATATCTTCCTCCATTTTTTAATTGTATTGTTTTCTTTTTGGGTGTTGAGTTTTATAAGTTCTTTATATATATTCTGGATACTAACCCTTTATTAGATACGTCATTTGCAAATATCTTCTCCATTCGTTAGTTTTGTTGATTACTTCCTTTACGGTGCAGAAGCTTTTTTATTTTAATGTAGTCCCAAAGTTTATTTTTGCTTTATCTCCCTTGTCTCAGGAGACATATCTAGAAAAATGTTGCTACAACGGATGTCAGAGAAATTGCTGTCTGTAATCTCTTGAAGAATTGCTATGGTCTGATGTCTCACACTTAGGTATTGATCTATTTTGAGTTTATTTTTGCATGTGGTGAAAGAAAGTGGTCTAGTTTCATTCTTTGGCATGCAGTTGCCCAGCTTTCTCAACACCATTTGTTGAAGAGACTGTCTTTTCCCCATTGAATATTCATTCCTCCTTTGTCAAAGATTAATTGACCATAAAATTGTGGGTTTACTTCACGGTTTTTAATTCCATCCTGTTGTTTTATGCCAGTACCATACTGTTTTACTTATTACTACTTTGTAATATAACTAGAAGTCTGGAATTGAGATACCTCCAGTTTTGTTTTTTCTTTTTCAAATTGTTTTGACTATTCAAGGTCTTTTGTAGTCCCATACAAATTTTAGGATTGTTTTTTCTAGTTCTGTAAAGAAAACTCATACATTTTACATGCAGCCTGAATCTCTTTTCTTCGTACTCATCTCTCTCACAATTTAAAGCACATGTCTCAAATGAAATACGAAGATACTCAAACCCAGCTTTTTAAAAAGTACATGTGTTACTTCCCCAACTCAGGTCATGCCCTTTCTAATTGGTCATCTTCTATCATATGAAATTCTTCAATAACCCTAGGTTTACTCCTTAGGTGACTCTTCTAGTGACTCCATAAGTAGGGCCCATGGATCTTTCCATGTTTTTCATTTATTAAACTCTTTTAAAAAAAATACTTCCTGTTCCACACGAATCTCTCTACTTCTGTTTCCCAAAAGAGTTCCATGTCAGTCAGCCTGGTCCCCTTTCTGGATGTTATTCTCTTGATCTGTCTTCCTCTCACACTCAACATGCTTGTGGGTCTTCATGGCATTCCTGTGAAATACTCTCTAATCTCCCCTCAGTCAATAACTTTCCCATCTCTCCATCTCACAGTCTTCATAATAATTTACAACATTTCATTTTTAATTACATTTCATTGTAAACATGACTTACATAGTTAAGAGTAAAAACTAGAATTCATTTCTTTTTGAAAATCTGACACATTCTGCAACAATTATAGGAACATACACAACTCCAAATCAGTAGTTATGAAAGAAATTAATTACTGTACTCTCTGCAGCTTTATCTTGCAATTAAAGGCAATTTATTTTCTCATTGTTCAGTGGCTTTCTGGATATTTTGTTTTTAATGTAAAGATAAGTGCATGCATTTTTTATAGAAATTGGAAATACTGAAAAATATAAAGAAAATTAAAATTGCCTATTCCCTGTCACCCTTGCATAAACACTTTCAACATTTTGCACAATTCCTTCTAAATTCTTTTCCTATGCCTATAGGTAGGTATTTGTTGTAATACTTATGCTTAACAATGTTTTTGATGGTTTTAAAATGTTTATTAATAAACATCTAAAATACTTTAAAATATTACACAGTAAATGCAGATAAGGGCTCCAGGAAGAATAGAACTAAGATGACTGTTTATAGTCTTATGAATCTGTGTGTGTGAATCAAGCTTAGAACCCAAAGGGTTTGAGAAATTTGTATGTGTTTCCAAGAATACGAAACAAAAGAAAACAATAGTTGTGAAATAAGTGTGTTCTTTCATTCGTTAACTTAAAAAAATTGCTGAACATTCAGTTCTGAATTAAATTCACTGTGAACAAGATATTCCAGATGATTCTGCTTAAAGAATTTACATCCCAATTAAAGAAACAGACAATATATAGTTAAGCAAATAACCTATACAGTGCAGCTTCCAGCAAGTGCCAAGAAGGAAATAGAAAGGTTGCTGTCAAAGGAATAACTGGAGGGACCTACTTTAGAAAGGATCATCAGGGAAAGGACAAACCACAGAAAGATCAGAGGAACAGTGTTGCCAGAGGAATAGAAAGTACATGGTGCAGAGACAGGGCACGCATCCTCTAGGGAAGGAAAGAAGGCTGGCCAGCATTGCTAAAGCTAACAACAACTGAAGAGCATTTTAGAGACAGGTAGGATTTGGATCATAGCGGCCATATATTTGACCTTAGCTATTGTGCAAGAGCATAGTATATTAGATTTGCAATGCATCTAAATATAGAAGCTATTACACTTTGCAATTCCTCCTACCATTTCTTTGTGTGTTTGCCTATATATGTACATTTATAAAAATAGCACTGAATATCTGTCTACAAGACTGATTACAAATAAGTACATTTTCTAATTCAATCATTTAGATAGCTCATTATAAAACTATAAATGTATATATTTTTTAATTTTGGGTAAAACTGACTGCATTTAATGCAACGGTGCACACAGAAATGTTGATTGAGTCAGAACTGCTGTTACTACAAAGATAAGATTGTGAAATTCAAATATATTGGAGGAAAATTAGACCTGATGTTACTGCTTGGTTGTGTTTTATTTTCTTTAAATAAAAATAATTGAAATAGGAATCCATGGAAATGGAATATAATCTATCACTTCAGTAAATTGCTTTGTTAATTGTTTTATGCCATTAACATCTCATATTATGATATGTTATGATATGTTATGATATGATATGATATTATGATATGATATGATATATAGATGATTCTAAAACATGAATTGTTTGTAGTTAGTTTTTTTTTTTAAGATTTTATTTATTTATTTGACAGAGAGAGATCACAAGTAGACGGAGAGGCAAGCAGAGAGAGAGGAGGAAGCAGGCTCCCCGCTGAGCAGAGAGCCCGATGCGGGACTCGATCCCAGGACCCTGAGATCATGACCTGAGCCGAAGGCAGCGGCTTAACCCACTGAGCCACCCAGGCGCCCCTGTAGTTAGTTTTTAATCTGTAGGCTGTTTCTTACCACTAAGACACTCCTTGGCTTCCTTTTGCCCCCTTATATTTCAGCTGAATTCCGAACCTACCTGAAGCTTAATAAACCTGGTCAAAATGTACTTTACACTAGTACTATGGTATGTAACATGATATATTCTCCACCACCTCCCTCCCTCTCAATGCTGTTTTCAGCTTGCATTTTCACCTTCCTTCTTCTCATCATTTCTCATTCATTCAGCATGTCCAAATTCACAACCTGATATTCTAGCTTCTGGCTTCTGACATTCTGGTGGTCAGAGCGGTAGCAGCCCAGAAACAGGACGGGCCAGGAATTTTTAAATTTTATCCTTTGAGGTTTTTTGTTTTTGTTTTTGTTTTCTCCCAAAGCTATGTGGCTTATTGGGGGATGGAGCCAATTAGGTTATGGTGCGTAAGGGTATCAAGACAGATATATGTCTGCTTCTGGGTGGCAGCCATGATGATAAGGCAGGGCTCCGTGATGTCTTGGCCAAGGAAGCTGTCATCTGCACACAGTCTCTGACCAGTGAGCTAGGAAACCAGACCACATGGGTTTCAGCTGAGCTTACCTCCAACTCTGCAGTTTCCATCTTCTCAATGACCAGATCCCAGAATTTAAGCTGTCATGGATTGTAGTTCTGCATACCCTGCATACCATCATGGACCTCCATGACATTCTCATAGGACAACATAGTGTCAGCTGTGGAATTCCCTTTCTATGAATATACAAAGAAGGGAGGCATAAACATTTTCTTCTAGGTCATTATTTCATTAAAAATTGATACCCAGGGATACATGCTTCCAAAACCATTTCTTGGACTCAACTTAGACCTACTGAATCAAAGTTTCTGGGGCCCAGGAATTGGAATTTGCTTTTTTAACAATAGCCTTGATATTGTTAATATTTCTTCACACTAAGATTTGGAACTCCAATTGTTTAGAGTTCATTTGTTTACATTCACTTGTATCCGATACCCCCTTAAAAATCAAGAAAAGTAAAAATAGGAGCACCTGGGTGGCTTGGTCATTAAGTGTCTTCCTTTGGCTCAGGTCCTGATCCTGGGATCGAGCCCTGCATCAGGGTCCCTGCTTGGTGGGAAGCCTGCTTCCCTCTCTTCTACTACCCTTGCTTGTGTTCCCTCTCTCCCCATGTCTCTCTCTGTCAAATAAACAAAATCTTTAAAAAAGTCAAAATATGTGAGAAAAAGTTAATATATGGAGACTATGGAAAGTACAAAAATATGTTTTTTTAGGTTTTTTTTTAAAAGACTTGTATAATACATTGGTACCTGGGAAATAGGGAAATTGCTTCAAGCTAGATTTTTTTTTTTTCAAGAAAAGATAGGAATTGGAGCCAGCACTCAAAAGATTCACATTTTTGAGTGAGGAAGAGTAAGGAAGAGAGAGACATTATAGTTCCAGAATTTCAAAAGCATACAGATATATGTAAATAGAGGAAAAATTTAATAAATACCTAGGAAGAGAGAATAAAAGTTATCTCCAAAAATTCTTTGGGATCTGGAAATGAAAGACCACTTTCTAAGTAGCCCAGCATAACTGTAATTCCTAGGGAATATTTGGGGATGCATCAAAAAATGTTTCCAGCTTTTTATACCTCCAAAGTGAAGCAACAGGGACCTAAGGAATATGCCTGCCTTCCAAAAATCCTTACCTATAGACAAATGGAGAATATAGTAGGCTGGATGGTGCAAGTCTGCTTTGTCTAGGAAGTAATGCAAATACTCCTGGGAAGTGACTCTCACAGCAGTTTTTAAAAAGAAAGGGCCTGCCCCACTTCTGTGTGGAGGAGATGCTGTTAAGTGTGTGCTCTGAAGGACTGAGCAATCATCCATTCATGAATCTCACAAAAAAGGAAAAGGATTTGCCTCAAGTCTCCAGGTAGTTGAATGAAGTGAAGAATTTTAAGAGATTATTTTAATTTTTAAAAATTCACATATTTTACTGTACTCTGCTATTCCAAAATGTCCCTCATGTCTCAACAACCATGTGTAATACCGTGTACAGACAACTACAAGGCAATGACAACACTGGAATTGGATAAGTCAACCATTTGAGATAAAATGGATTCAAAGCATCTTTATGGCCTAAAGATCCTAAAAGCTGAGCCCCTCTGTCCTTTGGCCCCAAAGACCAGAGACTAAGTGCAGGGTCATGCTCTCAAATGAGAAGCTCTCAACCCCAAGCCTTGTCTCCTGCTGCTGGCTATGCAATTGTAGGCAAGTGCTTTAAGCTCTCTATTAATTGATCTCTTCATCTCAAAAGAAGAAGAATACATATTGAATAGGATTGATCAAATACATGTGTACAAACCACATAATGCTGTTGATTTTTAAAGACCTACACAATTAATACAGTATTAAATTACATTTAATATGTTGAAAAAATTCTTGATTTTTCAAATGGCTGCCAGGCACTACAGTATTAAAAAGTACATATTCTCTTGTGCAACACTCTTTTCTGTTTATATTTTGGGGCAAGCCCTTTAAGAGGTGTGATACTTGAACCTTTATGTTCAGTCTCTTTATTACACATGATACAGCATTTTTTATTACTAACACATACAGGTGGAAAGCACACTGCATACTCAAAATATCTTCTCTTATGGATTGTATTTGCAAGCAAAAAAATTGAATTAGTCCTCTGTAGTTTATAGTAGCTTATTTGTTTTCTACTTTTTTGTTAATACTCCAGTAAAACAGATTTTGTGCACACTCGAGCATGATTTTGCACATTCTTTGTAGTCGAGAAGCACTTAAGCATACTTCCTTCCCAACGCCAACCCTGAACCTAGCTGCCATTTTTCAGAGTCAGCCAGAAGTGTGATGAGTTTGCAACAAAAAGGATTTAAAGAGCTAGAATCAATGAGTACACTCAGCATTACTGCTCTGCATACCCCAAAGGAATGGCAAAATGACACATGAGCAGGAACTAATGGCTGATATCTTACGGAGCATGACGCTAATTTTTCCAACAGTTGGCTGCCTGGGTTTGGAGGCTATTCTTTGGGAGACACATCACATCCATCCACAGAAATTATCATTACTGCATATTCCAGGCTGAAATTATTTTAACCAGCTTTATTGATGTATCATTTGTTTTACCTTCCCTCTGAGAGTTGATACAATAGATAACTATTATAGATTACTGTATATACGCATAAATACACACAGAATTATAACCATTTTCAGATTCTATTTTTACACTTGTCAATACCTTTAACCAACACAAAGAGTTTTTCAGTCTCAGGGCCAAAACAATTTTTGATACTGAATTTAAAGCCCCGGCACTTTTTCTCTATTGTGATGAGGTTCTTCTGTTGGCATCTCTGGGAGCATGCACAAGCCTTCCTTAGCAAGAACAGAGGCAGGAGGATTCGCTAAAGCACTCTTTTACAAAACTGGACATAGTTTGAACATTTCACAAAATTGCTATTAACCAGATTTATGGCTTAACTTCACTGAGGTAAATAAGCACCTTAATTCCTTTTTAACTGGGGAAACATTTGCTAAGTTAGGCTGATGCCTCTGTGGACATTATCTCCTTCATCTCCCTGAGGTTTCTAGGTTACATATGCATTTTTCTTTTCTAACAGTTAGGGCGACATAAAATGATGCTGGTAATGTTTGCTTGTTACCAAGCAAGAATTGTAGAGAAAGTGAAAAGCAACATAATTACAAAACAGGAGAGGGGCGGTAAAGGTTACTGTATACCCTGTTATTTTAGCTGCTGTTTTTCTAGCATTCCCTTTCTGCCCCCCACCAGCTTAAGAATTAGTTTCAGCCTCTCACTGTCTCAGAAAAAAACAAAAACAAAAAAACATACTATCCTCTTCCTATGTTGAGGATTTCATTTTTTTTCTACCTAATTTGAAAGATCCAGTCCTCCAAGGCTAAGTCATACTTTTATATGATAGTATTCCTCACCTGATTCCTATTTTTATGGGGAAATGTAGGCGAATCACAAGTTTCAAGTTCCTCTTTTATGATGCAATTTTAGCAACTCTGGCTTAATCATATATCTTGAACTCTAATAGATTTGTAAAACATAATATATATAAATTATAATATCCATAAGTTATATATATAATTTATATTTACACACACATATATATAAATTCCAATTATATATAAATAAGTTCCACATATAGCATCAAATTTGTTAACAGCCATGAATTATTATCACTTTAACTAATATTGTTACTTTCTTTTAAAAACACTTTTCCATTCTGGAAATGTTAAACCATATGACAAAAATTTCTGAAAAGACAGAAAGGAATTACTTATAATGTGAACTAACTACTATTATTATCATTTGTATGTTTCCCTAGCCCGGGATAAAACTCAGATCTCAGCGTGTCTCCAAGCTGTATTTATTATTCTGGTCCTGCATCTGCATTTCCTAAGATTTTAGCCCAATTTCAACTTCTAAAGCCTTTCCAACTTATCTTTGGAACCATTCAGAAAATCTCACAAATATTCTCAGACTCAGAACTTAGGTAACCAGGGGGATCCCATAGACTCAGTGGTTCCTTCTCTGACCTGTGTTGTCATGCTGCTTTAGAGATCCCGCATTTCCTCCCCACCTTGATGTTATTGCCATTGAGCTAGCAGTAACCGAAGCAGACTATAGCCTCCTTATACAGCTGACAATGCCATGCCCTATCAGTTCTCAGTTTCTGGCACCACCTTTGCTAAATCCACCAGGGCCGACCTACATTTCCAATCTCTCCGAGATTTTAGTAAAAGGGCTAGGATTTTAGATTCTTCTTTCAAGATTAAGTATAAATCCAGAAGGTAATAGTGTTGGCGGTGGCACTGGGGACCATGGTAGTTATCATCACTACCTGCTTTATACTCTAAAGTATACCCTTCGTTGCACCTTGGCCCGTTGTCTTTGAACCTCTTCTGTGCCACTTTAGGGAACTGTTGCCAGGCAATATTTCACAAGAGATGAGGCCAATTGAACATCACCAGTAAGACCAATGTAGGTTTACGCTATGGCACTAATATGGGTATATTTCCCTCCATTCTATTGTTTTCCACTCAGGAGTACCATATGCACTATGCCTAGAGCAAAGCATACCAAAGTAAATAAATCAGTTATAGCTCTACTCACATGGAGCTTAGAGTCTATCATGTAGGGGAGAGGCAGATGGTAGGCAAATGTTTGCAGTATTAATGATTATTATAAAAAGTGAATTATAGGGCGCCTGGGTGGCTCAGTGGGTTAAGCCGCTGCCTTCGGCTCAGGTCATGATCTCAGGGTCCTGGGATCGAGTCCCGCATTGGGCTCTCTGCTCAGCAGGGAGCCTGCTTCCCTCTCTCTCTCTCTGCCTGCCTCTCTGTCTACTTGTGATCTCTCTCTGTCAAATAAACAAATAAAAAATCTTAAAAAAAAAAAAAGTGAATTATAGGCTGTTATGTGAGGCTAGAGAAAAGGAATCTAATGTCAGGCAAGGACTTCAAATTAGCATAGTTGTGCGTGTGTGTGTGTGTGTGTGTGTGTGTGTGTGTGTGTGTGTAGGTATTTGCCTATGTCCTTATTTTCTTCCAGCTGTGATTACTCCATTGTATCACATGACATGGCTTCACACATTTAAATTGCTTACTTGGTTCCTGAAGGCAACTGAATTGGGACCCTAGTTTACAAGTCAAAGAAAACATCCCAGGTGTAAGACTCAAAGAATGAGATAGAATTAGTCACAAAATTTGGGATATTGAAAAAGAGCATTCTAATTTTTTTAAAAACCTGTATTTATAGTAAATAAATTTATTATGAAAAATTATAGCAATAACAATCATTTTCATATCACAGGAATTGTTTTAAGAACTTTATATTTATTATGTCATTTAGTCTTTATATCAAAAACATAAAGAAAATTCTGTGTGAATCCATCTTGCTTTAGATGAAGAAACTGATATTTGGAAATATAGTAATGTTCCAAAGTTTACCCCTCAGCCAATGGTCAACTCAAAATATGAATCCATTTTTGTCAACTTTAAATCATGAAACCTTAACCGCTCTATTTTTTTTTTTTTTGCTGTAGAAAAGAATAGAAAAAACTAAGATAGAAAAAAAGGACAGAAAACATTACAACATGTCATAGCTAAAAGGGGTGTGTTATTTGTTAAAAAATAAATTGTCTCAGTAAAATAGGTGTATGAGTATAAATTAGTTATAATGTGAAATCTAATTTTATTTTGTAGGGTCAAGAATATTTGAAAAAGAAAACATTATTTTCCCCAGCTCTGAAACAGGAAAATAAAACAATGCCCGGTATGATTGTTGCATAGAGAGTGAGCAGAAGATTATTAGAGAAGTGGGTAGAAATGGAATGGTAGATTTTTCAGTGCTACAAATTTGAACTTTAAGGGTATTGAAAAACTCCCAAAAATTTAATTAAGAAGATGATACAAGTGGCCCCTGGATGGTTCAGTTGGTTAAGCATCTGCCTCTTGATGTCAGCTCAGGTTAGGGTTTCAGGGTTATGAGATCAAACCCCGTGTGGGGCTCCATGCCTTAAGATTTTCTCCTCCCTCTCCCTATGCATCTCCTCCTCCCCCTACCCTCTCTCTCTCTAAAAAAATAAGTAATAAGTAAATAAGGAGGGTGATAAGGTATATATTTTTCTAAGATCATGTTGAAGTAAATTGAGACAAAGAAATCCCAGAGATATTGGTCAGGAGAATATTGTGATTATCCAGGGAAGCAAAGATGGGAGCTTTGATAAGGCATGGCAATGAATATAGAGAAACCTGGAAATGGATTATTGGTATTTTGGGGAAAGAACTGAAAGAATGAACACATGATTTTTTCCCTTTCTTTTATTTGCATACTGTTAATTAGAGTATAGATCCAATTTTTAACCTGCTTTTTTAAGTTTAATTTTCACCATGAACACTATTTGATATAATTACAAAATATTATTTAAAATTATTTTAATATGTAATATTCAAACTGTTAATTGCAATTTTTATAACAAAAGTAATGCATACTGATTTTAGAAACAAAATCTGCATTAAATGATTTTTTTAGCAAAGAAATGGAATCCACCCTAAAGAAGAACAATTACATAAATATTTTTTATTAACTATATACATACTATCCCTTTCTCAAAATATATTTCATGAAGTCTATAAAGTTGTTCTGCATTATACAACAATTATATAAACCTAGTGTTCATGGGTGCAAATATTTTTTAATGAATATACCAGAAGTAATGTAATCAGAAGTCAAAATTACAATTCTGTCTGGTTGTATCTTATATTACATTAATTTTGATTTAAAATAAAACTGACTTTCTAAAGCAAAAAGTAGCAAAGCAAGAGAGAAAGAGAGACAGAGAGAGAGAAAGAAAGGGAAGGAAAGAAGGAGGGAGGAAGAGAGGAAGGAAAGAAGTTTTGTAAACAAGTCTATTATTTTAAGGCAAAAAAAGAAAGTACAGGGACATTATGAGGGAACTTTTTTTTGTAGATGACATTTGTCTATATGGAATCAAAGAGCTTCTCAGAATCATAAGCAATTTATATTTCCTTTAAAAATCTAGTTACTATGTTTTACCTAAAATAATTAAAAAAAAAAACAAAAACTATGCAGTCTCTCAAATAAAGATTATATTACCTATGTCGTAAGCTTGTGTTTAAGATTGTGTAAGTTTATCCTTGCAAAATAGTTGGTACATAATAAGCATTATGTAGGCATTTGAGAAAGGAAGGAAGGAAGACAGGGAGGGAGGATGGTCATTCACTGATAATTCTATTTCAAGAAATGCCTAAGGAAAAAAATTGCATGCCATTTTAAGTTTGTTTACTTAAAGAGTGTATTAACAATTGGAAAGGACCGATCAGTATCATTTTGTGTCCACAGTTATGAAAATGTTTTTACTAAAAGAGACTGATAGAAGAATGTTGGCACTGCTTCTTCATTCTTTTTTTTTTTTTAAAGATTTTATTTGTTTATTTGACAGAGAGAGATCACAAGTAGACAGAGAGGCAGGCAGAGAGAGAGAGAGAGAGAGAGAGAGAGAGAAGCAGGCTCCCTGCTGAGCAGAGAGCCCGACATGGGACTCGATCCCAGGACCCTGAGATCATGACCTGAGCCGAAGGCAGCGGCTTAACCCACTGAGTCACCCAGGCGCCCCTGCTTCTTCATTCTTAAAGAATAAGCCAGCACCTGTTATCACTAGAGGCAACATTGCTTTTACCACCCATTTAACATGCTGATAATTGCTCCTGAAGATTCTGATACTAGGGATACAGTCTACATGCTTTGAATGGTCCTTAAGTATCTGGAGTGTTTGACTAAGTCGAATATTTTGAGTTACAACATCATTATATGCATTAAATGATCACATTTAGCACATTTACTTAGACTTCATGTAAGTTATCCACCTTTGCATCTCTAAATTATTACAAAAACAAATACATTTCTCCCTTCCTTTTATTTATATCACAAGGTAAGAAATCATACTAAAATTAAGATCAGGTAGAGAACGTGTCCATCAAAAAGAAATTTTTATATATATGTCTGAATAGAAGTAATTAGTTTAATGCAGTTTAACGGCTTTAGTATTGAAGAAAGAGAATAAGTAAATAAGTTCATCTATATGTATAAGTGCATACACATATTTATATAGACCCACATATGGGCACATATACATATGAATGTGAATTTGTGTTAGTATTAATCACTCTTAGTCTTGCATTAATCTGGACACACATATAAAAATTTTATTTTCAAAATTATACACAAGTTATTAACAAAAGTATTCATTTACAGAGTAGTAGCCATTCCCAGGTATTTCACCAGAAATTTCCAATATATTATCACCTAATTATTTCTGAAGACAATTCAGTGATGTAAGTATTATTATTTCTTTTTTAAAGGTAAGCTACAGAAACTGAGGAATGATGCTTGGCAAATTACAACCAAGGTATATGCTTCTCACTTTAATGTTGAAATATCCTATGATTTAGCACCAAAGTAAACATGCATTTCTTAGACAGAGCTATTTGAAAATCCAAATTCATTTCCATTTCATAACAATTTACTCCTGTTGTTGATGAAAATATCCTTTTATTGCACTTTATTTGCACTTTGTAATTGTACTACCTATATCGTTCTATCTCTTGCAGCTCTGCTCTCTATTTTTCCATGCCAAATAGTGTATCATACCTTTACCTTGGCTACCAAATAATACCTTTGGGTATCACTGCCATATACAACGATGTTTCCATGTGTATATATGTTGCCTCACCAAATGGACTTGAACTTCACTGTGGGCAGCAACTATTAGCTATGTGGGAACTCTATAGTATCTTGGTCAGTGCCGAGTGCAGAGGTGTTCATTTAATATCCATTGTCTCCTAAGGTTATTTGTTAAGAATGTTACTAGAGCTATGTAATAGTTTACCAACTGGCCAGCCTTTTAACATGAAAAACTTAGTAACATTGAAGTATGTTTATTTCCTTAAAGTAAATCTCTCTTTCCTTCAGTGTTGACATTCTTTTTCTGCTTGGAGGTTATGCAAGAGTCATGGTAATATTTTTAACATCCATTAGTTTACCAGCAAACCTCATGAAGATCAAAGAATTATTGATCTCCCACTCCCTTAACACACTTCTCCACCCAAGTGCCAAATTACACAGATGGAATATGTAAATAAAGAAACTTTATATAAAATATGTACCAAAAATATTGCACTTCTTGGCATGATTAGAAAGAAAAAAAACTACCACTCCACAGTTGGAAAAATTCAGTACATAATGAGGAACAATTTGTCACTAATAATTTTTTAAAGTTATATAATATGGGAATAGCTTAACAGAAATACTACTTGTAATAAGTATTAGAACCTTGTTTATGTGCATTCACATATATAATATATAACTTAAACATGTTCATTTGGTGGAGAGGCCATAAAGCACATTTTTCTAAATTCAAGGAATTTAAAAATCATGTTTTTAGAGGTGAATGTCAACTTTAGATAAATGAGAAGTACAATATAAAGTAATTTACTTTGAGAATAACTTTCATTTTTGTGTGGCTCTAAGATCTCAGAGATTTTCTGATGATGAAGAGGCCCTTTAAGACACTGCTGCCTCTTCTAGAATGTTAAATGCTTGGACATGACCTGAAATAGTCCACATACCTGTAAACTGAGAACAGGATTCATCATACACTAGGAATGCAGGAAAATGAGGCACAGGGAAGGAAAACATACATGGTATTTCACATGGCAGATCATGAGAATAAGTTGCTCTTTATATTTAAAGTTAAGATTAAAAAATCCAGAGCTTATAAAATCAAAAGGCCTAAAATAATAATAAAGCCACCAAGGGTTTCCCAAGCCTCTCTCAATTCCAATATGTTGAATCAGTTCAGATGGAGCATATGAATATTTAATTGGTTAATCCTTGGACCAAATTTCACTTCTTTGCAGCTCAAATTCTAAATACAGAAGGGAAAAGGAAAGAAAGGGGAAAAAGCTAAATTTTAATAGGATGCACGATTAAAGAACTCACGAAAACAAAAAGTGCAGCTTTATGGATTCTTCATGCAAAAGTAAGGCAATGATGCACAAACACATATGTACATGTACATTGATAGTGTTAGCCTTTTTCTCTTTTTCTAATTACCTACATGATGAATCTTAGGACTATTTAAACTACATAGCTTTCAGGCAAATTGATTCAAGTGCAAAGCATTACTGCCTGGAACTTGCACACCTATTTCAAGTGCCAATAATTTTTTCCCTCTTGTTTGTTTTGGGGACTGTTACAGAGGGTTGAGTTTGGTAGAAATTTGAACTTCAGATAAAACTTTACTGTTATAAACTACTCCATTCAGTGAACCAATTCCCAGAATTGAAATACAGGCTTACTCTAATGTCTTTCTGCAAAAGTCCATTTATAAAATTCAACTGGATCTAACAATAATTTATCATATCTTCCTGGATGTAATTAAATATATAAGGGGGAAAAGGCCCTCTTGGAGAATTGCACTGCTAATTTTACTTTTTAAAGGAATTTTAGAAGAAAGATGTTGATGATTATTCTTAAAAGTATACTTAAAATATTTTGTTCCATTGTATGATAAGAAATTACTTGTCTTTCTTACTCCTCTTTTTTTTATGAGTCCAAATAGAAATTACATAAAAACTCAAATTGTAATTCATAACAGGCTAATATTTGAATGAATCTTTTATTTTTTATGTTAAGATATAATAATTTTGCAGTTTGATTGCTCAGCATAATATTGTCAATTATATATTTTCTCTGGGGGAGTATAAAGAAGGAAACATTTATCCTACCAATAAATACCAAAAAAATAAAGTAGGTTAAACCCCTACAATTTTTTTCTCAAACATTCCCTTACTATGTCTTTTGAATTCTATCCCATAGTTTCCTCTCAAAGTAATTTCCTCCTTGCATTTCATGCATTTGTTCATTCATAGAATACTTTTTCGAGTGTCCCCCATGTTTCCAGTGCTAGACGATGTTCTTGAAGCACAGAGATTAAAACAGGTTATAGGGGCACCTGGGTGGTTCAGTCGGTTAAGTATCCGCCTTCACCTCGGGTCATGATCCCGGGTTCCTGGAATGGAGTCCTGCGTCAGGCTCCCTGCTCAGCGGAGAGCCTGCTTCTCCCTCGCCCCATGCTGCTGCTCTGCCTGCTTGTGCTCTCTGTCAAATAGATAAATAAGTAAGTAAGTAAAGAAACAAACAAGTAAATAAATAAAAACAGGTTATAGAGTCCACCCCCAAAGAACTTCCAGCAACTGTTGGAGGCATTCAGGAATTGATAATAACAACTTACTGGGCAAGTGTCCATGGCAGATGCTCACAGTCACAAAATTTCTGAAGGCACCTGACCTGATCCAAATAAAAGGTAATATTTGAACAGTCTTTATAACGAGTATTATTTAAGTAGGTTGACAAGATCTGTAAAGATGTTACAGGTAAAGAAAACACCACATGAAAGTATAAGGGAGCATGTCTCTCTTAGGAAACTGCAAGAATTTCTTTAAAGCTGGGTAAGAATTATCTCCCATGGTTGGAGCAAGAGATCAAGATGAAAATGTATAAGGACAAATTATAAGCATCCTTGGAAACATACCTACAAAGTTCTTCCTGCAGTAGGCTGAGATCCCCATTTTCCTACTATCCAATGACAACTGCTCTCAGGTGCTGGTCACGTGGCTCCCTCCTTCTTCCAAGCTCACAACAGAACATTTGTTGTGCATTGAATTGCTCTCATTTTGAGTCTCTGGTTATCATTCTTACACCTCTAGACCCAGGTGCCACATGATTACATCCAAGCCAGCCAGATAATGCTCCTTTTTATTTTTATTTTTTTTTTTAAAGATTTTATTTATTTATTTGTCATAGAGAGAGAAGCGAGAGTGAGCACAGGCAGACAGAGTGGCAGGCAGAGGCAGAGGGAGAAGCAGGCTCGCTGCCAAGCAAGGAGCCTGATGTGGGACTCGATCCCAGGACGCTGGGATCATGACCTGAGCCGAAGGCAGCTGCTTAACCAACTGAGCCACCCAGGCGTCCCGATAATGCTCCTTTTTAAAAATCAGCTGTGCCATGTAACAACCCTAATCATAGGAGTGAAATCCCTTACTTTCATAGGATGTGGACACTAGGGGGCAGAGAATCCTCTAGAGCATCTTAGAATTCTGCCTACCACACTAGCTAACACATAAAATATCCCACAAGACCTTCTACTCACTTTCTCTTCCCTATCTGCTGCAAGATGAAGATATCCAGTTGAAGACTCTGAGGTCTTGAAAGATAGTGGGGCCACCAGATAGAAGGACCATAGGTCCTGGAATGAGTATAACATCACTTACTCTTACTGATCCCCACCTTCTTGCATTGTTCTGGGAAGTGAGCAAAAAATGAATCTTTATTGTCTTAGATTTTTGGAGCTCTCTATTCAGTTGATAACCTGTTTTGGTTAACGTAGAAATTTGTATCAAATAACAATAAAAATAATATTGTGATATAAGAGAGCTTACTGTTTTCTAGCTCTTTCCTTTCCCTAATAATTCAGGTAGCTTCTCTCTTTCTGTGTTGGTGGCCTTGAACAAAAAGCTATATTTGAGCCACCAAGTAGATTTTGTAAATCTTACTATGTGCCCATATCAGTTTGAAAGCCAATGTGTCTTGATGTGCAATACTCAGGCTTTACTGAAAACAAACAAACAAACAAAAAAAAAACAAAACAAAACAAAACATATTTCTCTTGGAATTATGAAAACCTGACCTTTGCATCTCAAGAGCAAAGTTGTAAGGTTCAGGATATATACTATGTACAGTGTGTCATAGAGCAGTGAAAGATGCATGATAATATGCTATCATTTTCTTGCCTAGAAGGAGAAAAAGTATGATGACTGAAGGAAGGAGGAGGATGGAGGGATTTTGAGGAGATACTGCCTCTGTCTATGAGAAATAGAGAGATATACAATCTTGAGGGATCTGGGAGCCACAGAGAGAAGCCCCAGTGCAGCAAGAGGTTGAAATGGTGGAAGAACAACACTGGTGGAGGTGCTTAGTGCATTCCTGAAGACTCATTGTTGGAAAAGCATCTGTGAGTTCTAAAGTATTGGGTGGGCTGACAAATCTGTAGGGTCTGAGAGCGAGGACAAGGACCTCATAGCAAGCATGGACTTGTCCACTAGAGACAAAAACTGGGCAAGTGAGAATAGAAGCCTATGCAAGGCAAGGTAGGGACACTGCTGTGAAGCTGTTGAAAATAGAGGGTGATCCCCATTGCCGACAACCTTCTCCTGATATTAGCATCTATTTTTTACATGACTCCCTCCTCCACATCACTATTAGATTACTTTCAGGGAGAAGAGAGGAACATAGAGAAGAAGGGGAAGATTTAATGTATTTGGAATGCTTCAGGGGAATGACTGGGTTTATGAACTGGTGATATTAGGCTTTCCATCACCAGCTGAAATAGAGGCCCAAACTGAAGTTTTTTAGAGAAATGTGTAAAATCACATCTATGAAGATAAGATGTAACATCCTTCCTAAATCACTCCATGGAATGCTTTTTAATTTAAATATTAATAGATGCTGATGTTTAAATGGTAGGAAACGCAAGCACGACATACACACACACGCACACACACAGCTTCCCGAATGAAAACCTACTTAATTTCATGAAGAGGGTCTACTGAGGCGTACTGTGATTTTAATAGGCTTCTTTTCTTTTGCCTAACCCTTAAATGTTCCCTTGAATGTTTTCCTCTGCCATTTTTGTTTCATGCTCGAAATACCACCCTCAAAAACTCCTAAGCACACCATGTCAAACAGAGTTGACTACCTAATCTTTAGCTTTTGCCCAGATCTTGCTTCAGAGTTCCACACTATATTTTTAATTCCTTACAAGATGCCTTGCTGACCACTTCTTTACCTTGTGGGAAGCTCCAAACCAACATGTGTCCCTAGCCCCATCTGCAACCCTTCTTACATGTTGTTACCTTCATCACTGACATTAAAATCTGAACACTGTCTGAGATTTTTTCCATCTTTGTAGAGGAGCCATTACACATACACCTATACTTTCATGAATTTTACTTCCTAATTCATTCTCCTATTATACATATTTTGTTATTCAAATATTCATATATATATGTGTGTATATATATATATATATATTTGCATGTATATATATATATATATGTTCTTTTTTTTAAATTTCCACATTTTGGATTTTTCTCCATAGTACCTGCATGTTTTTATTAAAACTTCTCGTTTCATGTTTTAAAATTTTCCCTATCTGTTGAATATATTTATAATATTCAGTTTAAATATCTGTCATTCTTTTGCATTAGTTTTGCTTTTTGAGGTAAAGATTTTTCTATTAATGATTTTTATTGCATAGTGTTTGAGCTTCTCAGTAACTGAGAATTTGTATTTTAATGGATATGTCCATTACTTTCATTAATATTGGTTACTAGAGAAGAGTTACAAAAGCTTGGTCTCTAACTTGAGTCCACCTTGGTTTATGACTGGAAATTCTATTACTCATTCTAGACTGATAGCTCTTCCAGCCCTGATCTATGTCTAGGAAACTTCTAGTAACCCTGTCCCACCATTGATTTCATCCTAAACCCTTACCTCCCGTTCTAATCAATTCATGTAGCGAGAATGAAGGTGGAGATACAGGAAAGTTCAGATACTCCCCAGGCTATGTACACTCGTTGATAGAGCATCTCCACCACAGACAGACTCCAATTCCCCTCCTCATTATTCTACCCTACGTGGGTGACAGTGGAGCTGGTGCTTCTATATTCCTGCCCTATGCAAATGAAGGCTTGGGAAAAGGAAGGGACATAAATAGGAAATCTAGTTCAACTTATGACTCATCTAAGGCTCCTGGCCTTCTCTAATTTGCAATTCCCACTATCTTGTTCCATCAAGATCCAACCATCTTTGGTCTCTCCAAAGTTTGTTGTTTTTTTTGTTTTGTTTTGTTTTGTTTTGTTTTTTTGTTTTTTTAGTTTTGTGTGTTTGTTTGATTGATGAGTGGTTGAATAGAGTTTCTGTGACTGATGCTTTACATATTCCAGAGAGCATCATTCCTATTGCACTGTGTCCCCCAGTGAGATGTCCCTCCCTGAGAACATAATATGGAACAGTGCTCACCAGAATTTTGCAATGATTCTGAATTCATTAACCTCCCTCACTGTTCTGTAGTTGGTTCTGTGAAGGAATACAGAGGACTGTGGTAGTTCACCATGTTGTCTAGAAGCAGAAGAAACTATCAGTTTTTAATATATGACACCCTTTAGCTACTGACAGTTCCTTTAGAATAAACACTATTTCAGTCATCAATCTGTACCCAGCATGAGATTCAGTACTTGGTTCATAGTAGAAACTTATTAACAGAGTTTAAATCAATTTCTTAAATGAAATAAGAAAAAAAGGAAAGGCAGTTTTCTTAAGAGATATCAGAGAGAGAAATGGAGATAAAGACAGACAAAGAGAATAAAGAAGGAAATATAGAGCATAATTGAAAATTTTTAGGTGAATAACACTGTTGATGATAAATCCTGGCTTTACTACCATTTAAAGAACCTCATAAGATGTCATTTTGCTCAAATATAGCCACAGGGCATGTGTTTGTTATATCTGTCAGCCAGAACAAGTAGCATCTCAGATCATTATCTATCTAATTGCAAAGAACCAAAAACAAATCCACAATTTGTCTCATTACTGACTTCTTATAAAAGGATTTAAAAATAAGACTCACATTGTCAAAATCTATTGGCTTCAGCATGAATATACTCACAGATTTTTCCTCAGAACACAATTTAATTAATCCAGGGATGTGCACATCACTAAAAAATCTTACTAAAAATTAAATTTCTACTACTTTCTTGCATATATTGCAAAAATCAAAAGTTTTATCTGTCTTAGATAAATACTCTTCAGACTATAAATATGGACTCCCAACCATCACCAGCCATGCTCTGAATCCATAACCATACAGAAACCATAATTTAGAGGATTATTGATAGAGCCAATTTCTTGTCACAGAAAATCATAGAGTTGGTGGTTATTATGCATATTTTGATTCTTCAGGTGTATACAGTTGTCCTCCTGTATTTCTGATTACTCTAAGAAATTATTTTAAGTAAATATCTGTCACAGGTATTCTATTAAGATCATCTTTTTTGAGTTGAAACTCATAAACCATAAGCAGATTTTTTTTTTTTTTGGCTTTGGCTCATAGGAAACCATAAGTTTTTAATTGAAAATTTGGATTAGCTTTAGAGGCATAAGGAAAACATGCCCCATAATAAAACTCCCATTTTCAGGGGAGTTTTATTTCCAAAAGAACCTCATTATAAAGAAACCTTATCTAGAACATGGGATCCAAGAAAAGTATGTCAAATAGCAATATGCAAAGTTCAAGGTAAGTGTTAATGACATGGATATAAATGGCTTCATGAAAACTTAAGGAGACAATTTGGATCATAGCCTTTAGTAGGAAAGTAGGGGAATGAGAGGTTCATAGAGTTGCATCTGCTTTAAATATCCAGCACTTTTGAATCAGGGGAAAAAATGGAATCAAAACTATGCATGGGGAAAAGGAAAATGTTCCCTAAATGGAGTATTAGTTTGAGTTAAGGAATAGGAGAAAAAGGGGTTTTGGCAGTAAAGGCTAGTTTTGTTCTTTATTTTATAAACTACTGGCCATTTGGTGATTTCCTCTTAATTATTTTTAATATTCCCTTTTACATACATATTTTTTCCAGTAAGAAAAGAGTACAACCAGACTACTTATATTTTTATTCAGAATTTTTGGACAGATTTAATGTTTTTATTCTTATGTGACAAGTCCATTTATTGAAATTGTGGTTTGTATTTCAGGTAAATACAGTACAGAGGCATAGGAAAGCAATGTCAGCATTAATCAATTTTCTGTTCTGTATTAGTTGGAATAAAACATTCCTGGGTGACATGACAAAACCACACTTTATAAAAGGGAGACAAGATCCAGATAGCTTTTGGTTTTTCTCTTCAAATCTTGCCATATTTTTCCAGCTCAAAAGTCCCTCTTTAAACTAAAACAGATATAGAATTCTAGTACATATATTTAAATTTTGATAGTTTTATCAAAACATGTTTCCTTTTCTTTTTTCATTGAGATGGAGTTTCAGGCCTTCTTTAAATCTGTTTTCTTCTTTGATTTACTAATAAATTATTTCCATCATATTGTGCTCATAATTTCTTTAAAAGCAAGTAGCAATTGGCTGCATGCTTTAAGTGAGAGTATCACAGTGTGAAATCTAGATTTGGTAACAACTACTTACCACATACAGCCCTAAGGTTGAAAGATTTTTTCTTTCCAGTCTTTTCCACCTATGCCATAAGAATATGTATATGAGTATATATGTATATATAGTTTTGTCTTTTATTATTTATTTGTATTTATTTCACCGATTTTATCTCCTTTAGCTGTCATACAAAGTGATGAACTATTGGCTTAAAATGAAAGATTATAGGGGTGCCTGGGTGGCTCAGTGGATTAAAGCCTCTGCCTTCGGCTCAGGTCATGGTCCCGAAGTCCTGGAATCGAGCCCCGCATCGGGCTCTCTGCTCGGCAGGGAGCCTGCTTCCTCCTCTCTCTCTCTCTGCCTGCCTCTCTGCCTACTTGTGATCTCTATCTGTCAAATAAAATAAAATCTTAAAAAAAAAATGAAAGATTATAAAGAAGTTAAATAATTTATCACAATTCAAGCCTTATAAACAATTTTATATTAATTTTTAAGCTTAGGCAGAAAAATCTTTAAGTAGAGAAGTTTGGGAGCTTATAAATTTACACTCTCATTTTGCATGTGAGCCTGTATGTTTATGTGTTTGAATTAATTTCTCCAAAGAGTTCATGTTTTAAATATAAAATTATGCAAGGCTAATATAAATATAAGTTATTGAATTTGAGATCACTAGTGAACCAGAAGAGACTGTAAAAATTACAACCATGTTTGCGTGAAGAAGTACATAATTTCATGTGATTATTTACTCAATGCTTTAACTTTTAAAAATAAATTAAATTGGGGCACCTGGGTGGCTCAGTGGGTTAAGCCTCTGCCTTCGGCTCAGGTCATGATCTGATCAGGATCCCAGGATCCTGGGATTGAGCCCCACATTGTGCTCTCTGCTCAGCGGGGAGCCTGCTTTCTCCTCTCTCTGCCTACCTCTCTGCTTACTTGTGATCTCTGCCTGTCAAATAAATATATAATCTTTTTAAATTTAATTAATTAGTTGATTAATTAAATTAGGAATATAAACACTTCTAACAAAATTAAAAGCAAATAAAATTTAGAAAATGTCACATACATGAAAGAAAAAGTTACTGTCATATTGATGTCTTATTCATGTTCAATATATAGGATTAATTTTTAATATTAGTAGAAAAAATAGTCAAAGGATATCTTTAAAGAAGGCTCAAAATTTAAAATTTAAAAACAATTACTCAATTGTAATAAAACATTGCTATAATGCTGATGTACCTATCAGTATGTTCTCTTTCTCTTGTTCTTTTTTTAATGATTAAATATAGGAATAGGAGGTGCGATCCTCCCACTGCTGGCATGATGTAGTAGGGAGGCCACTGGAGGGGCCCTTGGGACCCTGGTCTTGGCACTCTCCCGCATTGTATTATTTTGAGTATAAAACCGAACCTCCCGGGGTGCCTGGGTGGCTCAGTGGGTTAAAGCCTCTGCCATCGGCTCAGGTCATGATCTCAGGGTCCTGGGATCAAGCCCAACATCCGGCTCTCTGCTCAGCAGGGAGCATGCTTCCTCCTCTTTCTCTGCCTGCCTCTCTGCCTGCTTGTGATCTCTCTCCGTCAAATAAATAAATAAAAATCTTTTTAAAAAAAAACCAAAAAACAAAAACGAATCTCCCTAAGCCTCAGTTTCTATACCATTCAAGTGATAAGACCTAAGACTCTTTCTAAGATCTCTTCTAATTCTGACATTCTAGTAAAAGGATGCCCCAGGCATCTGATATAAATTTATGTGTCATATTTTTAGTTATTTAAAATAACTCATTTTCAAGAATAGTGTATTTTGTCACATTCCATCAGGGTATCCTTCATCTTCAAACTGAAGAAGAGGGTGAATGATTCCAATGTTTTTTCTAAACAAAATACCTAAAAGAAAGAGACTCTAACAAATTCATTATTTGAGAGCTCTTTTATAAGTTATCTTCTAAAAGAGCACAATTTGTTTAACTGTAATATTTTTGTAGAATGGGAACTTTGTTAACCATTTAATTGTCTGATAAGCCTTTAAAGCGTAATATGCTTTGTTTCAAACAGAGAAACATCATTCATTTAAATTTCGTGGAGACAATGTAGGAATATGTGCAGGTTTGGCTGAATTCAGGTGATAGAGATGAATTACCATGTCTCTGATGACAAAGGCACAGGGCGTCTAAGTGTTCTGAGACACTAATTATTTAGAAAACCAAATCGTATCTACTACTTTTATAAACAGCTAATAATCAGGGTATTCCGCAAACTTATTTTTCCTTATGTGTATTTAAAAAAAAAAACACTTGATTCTACTCAATCAGGGCTGATTTTGTCATGCAAGGAACATTTGGCAATGTCTGGAAAAATTTTAGTTGTCACAGATTTGGGGGTGGGCACAGTGTGGGAGAAGTTCTACTGGCATCTCATGAGTAGAGGTCAGGGATGCTACTGAATGTCCTACCATGCACAGGACAGCACCCCCCCTCCCCCAGGACAAAGGATAATCCTACCCCAAATGGCGGTAATTCCAAGACTCAGAAAACCTTCTGGAAAGTGCACATGCAAGTTGTCATTTGCTTCAGTATCAGGTCTATGATAAAGTTAAAGGGTGCTTTTCTTCACCTCCTCTCCCTACAAATCATGAACTTAAAAATTCTATTCAACTAGTATAATTCCTTTTTATTTTTCTGTTGCATTCTATCAGTCTTGTTTTTTCGAGAGATTTTAATTATTTATTTGTTTGACAGAGCAAGAGAGAAAGAGAAGGGACAAAAGTAGAACATGAGAGGGAGAGACAGACTCCCTGCTGAGCAGGGAGCCCAATGTGGGACTCATTCCCAGGACCCTGAGATCATGACCTGAGCCCAAGGCAGATGCTTAACCAATGGAGCCACCCAGGTGCCCCATATATCAGTCTTGAAGATATAAAGAACTGAAAATCTTTAAGGTGATACCTTGGGGAACTTGTTTCTGCTTCTTTGCAAATACAATAATTTCACTGCAAGGTCTGTTTAGTGACTTGTTTTGAAAGGCTTCATTTTTTTATATTACTGCCAAATTAATTACTGCTTTTGAAAATTTGGTTGAGGAAGTTAACACAGTCTTTTGATTCTACGGTTGTTTTTCAATGGTACCCAAGAGTTCTAGAAAGGATAAATTGGGTAGGGATAGGGGGAGAATTTAGTGTTGATATTTAAAATGTGTTGTACATGCTTCTATCTATCTCCAAGTTTGTTTAACATAACTTCTTCTTTTTTTTCTGAAATTAAACAAGTCACTGCTACTAATTTTTTATTAGCATTTCCATTTTCTGAAGGAATCCCAAATCAATGTCTGGGTAAAACCATAATGGAGGGCTGTTGATGGCTCTCTTATTCTCACAGGATTGTAGCGCCACCTACAGGAGTCCTTGTGCATCCCACTAGCGCTCCCAGCAAACATTCATATTTCCTGCCTATAGTACAAAGGAGAATTGGACAAGTTTGGAATGCAAAATACAGCAAGACAACAAACAAAAACCCAAGGGAAATACTTATATTGTATCGTATGTCTTTCAGGTATGAACTTACCTGAACAGTTTGAAAGCCAGTAATTTCTAGATTTTCAACTCTCTAGGGAAATATTACTTTCAAAATCTGGATTCTTTTAGCAAATAAGAATCTTTAAAATAAGAAAACCATACTTTTTTCGCTAATGTGTTGAAAAGAAATGAGTGGTGAATGTTTAACGGTACTGAGTTTTAAAAAATCAATACCAAAGTTTATAACTAATCTGGAAATTACAAAAATAAAACAAATTCATAATAATGTAAAAATAAAAAGTAAACTGAAAGATGCTTTCATTTTCCTTTTCCCATTCTCTTCAAAACATGGGTTTATTCAATTGAAAGCCTACTTTCTATTTTTGGTGAAAGCCAGAGTTTCTAGGTTTAGAACTCAAACCAGATTTTTTATAATGACGACAGATATCAAGTTAATGTTCTTGTCCCCTGTGCTTCTCTTCCTCATGCATGTGAACTTTACTGATGAAAAACTGTTATACAGACATATCATAAAATAGTATCTGTGAGAACCTTTGCAAGAGTCAAACAAGGGTTTAGACCATGTCAATAAACATCTAGTTGCTCAGTAAGGAAAAGGCTGGCATTCAAAAATCCACCACTTACTCCTGTAGAAAGGACATTTAACTCCTAAGAGCCCAGTTTTTACACTAGCCAGAGAGAGAAACTTTGGTGATTACATCATTAAAATCTGTCTGCCCACTCTGCCTGTGCCAAGCAATCATGTGCTTTGATGCGGTGTAAGGGGAAATTACCATAAATCTTTTTCACTACTAGAATGTTCATTGGTTCCTTTTGGTAATTTTATGTAGTGTGGATTAAAACCAGACTTTGTCTGTTCCTATCAGAAAAGGAAATGTAGGAGGAGCAGGAGATATTTTTAGAGTAAAGACCAGCCAAGCAAATTAAATCAGACCATTAAGCTTAATGGAGTTTGAGAGAGCAAGGGCAATTATTAGCTCAAAATAATGACCTTCAATCCAACTTTAAGGAAATGTATAATAGCAGAATTCCTTCAGCTAGTCATTCAGGGGTCTCCCTCTTTCTCTGTCCTTCTCACTCTTTCTGTATCTCTCGCTTCCCCCATCTCTGACTCCTGAGCATAACCACAGGGAATGGAGGTAGCAGAAATCAATAACCAACCAAACTGACCATGAGATATAGTTATATAAGCTTAAATATATTTTTCACAGTAATATTAATTTCCTCCGATAGAATTAAAATAGCTCATCAAAAGTTAGCCATATGGAACCTTCTAAGAATTCAGGTAGAAAAATTCTTTAAAAACTTGGCCCTGAGGGAATTTATGGTTATTTATAGCCTGAAAGTGGCACACTAGCCATAAAAAAATAAAAGCAGTTGGAGGTAGTATCATGAAAATAATGAGAAGAACCAAATGGTTTTTATGGGATGACATCAGTCTTAAATGTGGTGAGAGAAACCTTATTCTTTCTCTGTTCTGTTATGCTGAAATAAGGTATATAAGGCAGATTAGGTTTCCTAGTGCAGGGAATTTTAAATTGTCTAAAGGCAAGCAGGTTGGAGGCAAAATTATGGCCTCATCTTTGTGAGTTTGAGATCTGCTCATATGTATTTTTTTGGGGGGGGTGGTATTTTTATATAGTAAAGCCTTACTCAAATATAGAGAATAATAATATCAAACCTTTGAATGTAACCCTCTTCTTATTATGCAAAATGGCTTTAGTAACCTTAATATCTAGTTTATGTTATGATGAACTATGATTTACAATACAGATTTAATGTAGCATACTTACGTCATGCTTTTGCTATATAACTTTTGTAACATACAAGCAGAAAGATCTCTCTACACTTTAGATCAATTTCAGAACTAAAATCATATACCTAATGCATATTGAGAGACTGTAGCATTAATTTCTTTATATTTTATTTAAAATAGTCAAATCCATAAATATTTTTATAGGATCCCAGAAGCTTCTTGTGAATAAGTGAACAGTCCAAAGGACTCTGCAATTTGAAAAAGCAAAATCTCTTTTAAAAAAAAGAAATATAAATCAAGAAGAAAATTAACACATGATAAAGTATGTATTCAGTCTTTGCTTAGGATCAAATTGTATTTTCCACATAATTTAAACAAAATTCACAAAGACTAAGATGCCAAGTTGATACATGACTTGGAATATATTGGCAGTTATAACATAAATTCTGGAACACTGTTGAAAGGAAAAAGAAAATGCTGTTAAATATTTGATGCTACAAATGGGAATGCTTTACTATCATTTAACGTCTTAACCTAAAAAGTACAACTTAATAAAGATAAGTATGTTTCAATCATTTTTCTGGATCTCTTCTTTAAGATAGATTTTAAAAATCCACAGTCGTGTGTTATTTTACTAAAATATATAAAGTATATTTAGTAAAATATATTTTCTTTCATTTCTCTAAAAGTGGATTTTCAAGTATCTTTTCTGTAAACATGCTGAGAACTGTACGTTGCTTTAAATGAAACAACAGGAGGAGCTCTTATTTACTGAGTAACAAAATCACTTCCTATCAGAAGGAAGATTTCATTTGTATCAATCTAAATAAGAAATAATACAAAGACTAAAGGCAGCATAGACTAGTGACTGAGCTTCCGTCTTGGCAATGAGATCTATTAATGGGTGAAGGTTATTTATCTTCTTTGAGTTTCAGTTTCTCTATCTGAAAATGTAAAAATAAGAACAGCAATATCTACCTCATGGGTAGTTTTTGTGTATTCAGTGACAATTGCGTGAAGGCTTGGTGTGCCGTCTTACGTGATACTTTTTTTAAAAATTTCTAATTTATTTCTTTAATTCTCCATTTTTATATTTTTATTTTTTTACTAACACATAATGATTATTTGTTTCGGGGTACAGGTTAATTGTAACACTAGTACAAAAATTTCCCATTTACTACTTAATGGAAGCAGTCCCTCAACTCTCTGCATGGTACACTTAAATTCTAGTTCTTCTCTATGAATTACGTGTTTTTGGATACATCTTTGTAAAGCCTTTCTCTGTAAAATATAGATAACAATGTGCAGAAGTACATGTGAAAAGTCCTAATGCATTAGTAAACAAACCAGTGGCTCCTTGTTTAACCAATGTGTTGGTTAGAATAGGCTATACAATGCTGTGATGGCAAACCCCAAAATTATAGTGACACATTACATAAGAATGTATTTGTCATTTGAAATCATCGTGGACCTGGTGACTCTCCAGAGCAGCTCCCTTCCAAGGGTTGAAACAAGGATCCACAGTTTCCATCGTCCGCTATACACTTTGAAGCTCCTGACCTTCAAAATCGAAGTAGAGGAACAGGGTGGGGAGACCTCACACATGCCTTGAAGTATTTTGGACTGAACCTATCACTCTGTTTCTACAACTAGTGGTAGGGCCCCAGCCAGACTTCAAGGGAAGTTGGGAAAGGTAGGATAGCATAAGGAATATTCCATGAGCTCTATTGTCTGCTGTTTCTGCATTACAGGAAAAAAAAAATTATTAGCAAAGCTATTTAATATATCTTAGTCTTACTAATAGTTATGGCTTAAAAAATGTATTTGGTGCTGATTTTAAATCTTTACTAAAGCTATGAGTAGTGAAAAAAATTTTTCATTGTTTTCTATTTTAGAATATTTTATCTTTCATAATATTTTTACACATTCCTGTTTTAAAATAAGGGTATAAATTAAAATGTGTTCTATGTCAGTATCAGATTTTGGCTACATGTCCCATTTTGAAATCAGCTTTTATCCTTTATAGTAGATAGACACATCAGGATTACTGGTAATCTGGACTAGAACTTTGCATAAGCATATTAAAAGAACCCAATAACCATGGTGAAGCTGCACTTTATCAGAGAATGACCATACGCATCATTATATAAATCTAAGAAACACTGTTTTTCATGAAACAGAGAGGAGGCTATTTTTCTAATTAGAAATCTGTTTGCAAAAAAAAAAAATTGTCAAGATAGGTAACTGAGGCTTACATTGTCCCCAGTGATTCTTTGGTGATGTAGAAAAATATATTAAATCTGCATTACTCTTATCAAAACAAAATAAAAATATCAGGAATGCACCCACACAGTGCTCTAATACATGGATTAGAGATGTGATGGCACATTTTTTTTCATGATGCAGTAATATAATTTTAGGTAATTATCCCCTGTGGTTTATCTACTAGGCAGAAGTTGAGAATATGAGTTGTTTCCATTGAAAATGCACGGGAAGAGTCCATCACAGTCATTCCGACCAAAACTCTTCTGTGAGTTCTTCAAACTGTCTACCATCATGCTAGTATTACATCCTTAATCAGGAAGACACTTCTCATGGTAAAAGCTTGAAAGTACTCCTTTACATGTGTTATTTATTCTGGCACTGGAGACAATGCCTCCAGTTTGTCAGAGGAACATTTCCAATGGAGAAACTAGTCAATCAACTGTATTTATTTTCATTGACAGAATATCTAGTTCAGCTTAACTTCCTAATTGACAGATTTTTTTTTAAGATTTTATTTATTTATTTGACAGAGAGATCACAAGTAGGCAGAGAGGCAGGGGGAAGCAGGCTCCCCGCTGAGCAGAGAGTCTGATGCGGGGCTTGATCCCAGGACCCTGAGGTCATGACATGACCTGAACTGAAGGCAGAGGCATAACCCACTGAGCCACCCAGGCGCCCCATCTAACTGACAAATGTTTTAAACTCCATTTGTCATTTAACGATCTTCACGTGTGTTATAAGCTTCTCAAACCGGAACATATGGATGCTTCCATCTCCAAGTTCAGGCTTACCCCCCTAAAGAAGTAAGACATGTACAAAATATAATTTCTACTTTAATGTCTGTAAGGGTAAGTAAGGTGCACAGGCTTAGGCTCTATGAAAAAGGACCTCATCTTACTGAAGAGGCGATTACAAATACTCTTGGAACCTAGTGCATGACAAATATTTCTTATTTTCCAGTTAGCCGTTCTTTGATTATGCCAAGGTTCTTTCTCATAAGCATCCAAAAGACCCTCTTATTCCTATCTTCTCCTTTTTTTTATGATACCCTTTCTTCTCTTTTCCTCTCCAATTCACCCACAAGCACATATCTACCTGGATTCTTGACAAGAGCAAGTCCTCTTTTGCTGTGGTGTATATTTTGCTTTTCAGTGGGATATGTATAAGATGGGCCTTGGGTTTCACTAATATGCATCAATTCTCCAGCAATATCCTAATGTACTAGTACATCAAAAGCTATTCTGATTTTGCAGAGGACTGAACAGATCCCTTGAATACATCCAGGTCCTTTAAACAAAATGATCAAGAGAAACAGAGTGAAGAAGAAAGGAAACACTACCATACTCCTCCCACTAGTTACTAAAGACTTAAAATCCTTAAGTCTTAAAAGCCTTAAAATCAAGTCCCTTTTCAAGATCCAAAAGCTATTGGCCCAAACACTTGGCAGTTAATATTAACACTTTTGTTTTGTCATCAGTTTTAAAGTTGTCTTCCTAAGATGCCAAAATGATTAGTGACGAATCAGTGAAAATGTGTTTAAATTATCAAAAATTTGAATTTTACACATTTTTTATTAATGGAGAAGTGGAGCCTAAGCAAATATTTCTTGTACTGACACTAAAATCTGGCTATTTAGAAGTATTCATTTAAAGAGAGAAATGATTATTTTTCACAAAAAGAATTGCATATCAAATCCAAAATAATCAATTTGCTCATTTTCTCCCCTGTTTCCTGTTCTCTATTTTAATTACTCTTATTTAGGAGTCTGAGTTTACTCATAACTCTTAGCTACCAGGAGATAAAAGAAATGGGAAAACAAGTCTGACATTCTATGCTTCAAAGTTAGAAACAGCATGCTAAATATATTTTCTAGGTCCTCCCAAAGGATTTAATAAATAATTCTGCAAATTATTCCAGGGTTATTGACAGGGGACATGGCTTTAATTGTCAGCTCTTAGCCATAGCCTAGAGGAACTTATTGCTATGTAGCTAACTCTTCAAAAGCTCTAACTGAAGGAGGAGGCTGGAAAGAAAATTGAATAAAGAGTATCTCCTAAAAAAAAAAAAAAAAATTAAAAAAAAAAGTATCTCCTAGTGCATTCATCTACTGGTTTTCCATTTAGAGGTTCACAATGGATAATGTGCAGAATAAATTTCTCTGTTGGGAGTTTTAATTAGTTGAAGAAAAAAGTCTGCAGAGCCCTACTGGTGTTTGAAACATAGTATCATGGCAAGTCCATAATTGACTCTACCAATTCCTTGTCTTCACACTTCACATTACATTGATTCCATTTCTTCACACACACACACACACACACACACACACACACAATCCTTTCATTTTTAAAAGTGTTCTATATTCCCAAAAGTCAATGGAAAAGGTCTTTCAAATTTTATAAAGCTATAATTTTTAAATACTGGTAACAATAAAAAAATGAACAGATAAATTAAAGAAGCAGAATAGTTAGAAATAGCTTCATGTACAGAAAAGACATATATTATCAAGGACTTGACAAATGGGGAAGGACAGGATTATTCAATAAACGATGTTGAAAAACTGCCTATCTTTTTCAGATCTTCACCTCAGTTTTGGCAAGTAAACATGAATTGATTAAAGAGGAAAATATAAAAATTACAGAAGTAGAAGAAAATAGAAATAAAAAACATATATCAAGAATGGCATGATGTATAAATATATAAATACTGTACATACATAAGATAAAGAGATCATATGCATACACAAATAATAAAAGTTACCCCACAGTAACTAAAAAAAAAAAATAACTATAGATGGGGATAATAATGGAAGCAAAGCAATTGTTACAAGGCTTTTGCCAGTAAAGCAAGAGAGAATGATGGCTGAGACTAGGCTTAGAGCAGATTCTAGTCATATCCTGAAGGTTTAGTATGAAAGACAAGTGCTAAACACAGCATTGGACATATAGCATGTGTGAGAAAAAAAAAAAACTGAGATTTTGATGTTAACATCTTACTTTAGCATACCTAAATTATCTTCTCTTTTACAGTAAACTTGTTTATAATTACCTGTGATAATTTTTTATTTTTCCCGCATCTTTGTTTTATGCCTTTGAAATTATTATGTATCTATGTATCTCTCAATATATAGATATATTTAATTTGAAATTATTTGTATGCCACTTTAAGTGAGTATGTGTATTTTAATGAAGGATATATCGTTATCAGATTCTTTTTTTTTTCATGATCAGATTCTTAAAGAGGCTTGTGTCCTTAGAAAAGTTTAAGGATGTAGGTTTAAAGAGTCCCTATCTGAAATTACTAGGGTAGGTATAGACGTATGAACCCCACTAGAGTCATTAAACTCTTTGGTAATGTTCTTGAGTAGAACTTTGATTTCCAGGAGTAAAAAATTGTTGGTAGCTTCTGAGTTAGAGAGATATTGAATTGTTAAACAGCATTTATCAAGGCAGGTGGACAGGGAGAGGAGGTTTGGACAAAGACAAGAGTATTGAGACAAAGAATCTGGGGTTCTGCTTTGAGCATTCTAAATTTGAAAAGCTTTTATGCTTCTAGGCAGAGTCTAAATGGTTGATAAAAAGTCTGGAACTCAAGGGAAAGATCAGTGTGGAGCCATAAATCTTAGCGTTTTCAGCTTATGGGTGATATTTAAAGCCATGAGACTAGAAGACACGTGATTCAGTAGCGTGTTTAAATAAGGAACTGAAAGCAGTTCAGCACCAAGACATTCCAAGAGTTGAAGCTTTGAAACAGGAGGCAAAATTAGCAAGGGAAACTGGAAAGGAATGGATAGGGGGTCAGAGGAAATTCAGGAAACAGCATATTTTGAAAACCAAGACAAGAGAGGATTTCAAGGCAAGAGCTCAGGTGTGGGAGATGCTGCTGAAGGAGGAAGTAAAATGAAGGACATGTAGTGGCAGAGGGCTGGCGGGAGGCTCAGAGGGAGCTAAGTCAGGGTTGCCTCTGCAGAGGAGAGGGGACGGACATTGCACTGAAGCAGGCTGGGGAGCGATCTGAGGCTAGGAAAGACAATAGGAAGTGAAGACAGCTGAGCAAGCATATGAATAATTAACACGTGCATATTACCAGTATGACTTAATAGAAATCCAGTTCCCTTTCATTAAAGATCTTAAAATTTTCTCAAAGGACAGTCTCAACTGAAACATTGGTGTGTGTGTGTGTGTGTGTGTGTGTGTGTGTGTGTGTGTGTGTGTGTGAGAGAGAGAGAAACTCCTTTGCTTCTGTTCCTGCCATCTGTGTCTGAGGTCCCCAATACCACCGCAGGTCTGGTGATTTACCAAGAGGACTCAGAGGGTTCAATGTACACAGTCACATGGACGATATATTACAGAGAAAGGTTGCAAAGCAGTATCAGAAAAGGGAAAAGGCATAAGGGACAAAGTCAGGAGGAAACCAGGCACACGTTTCCAAAAGCCCTCTTCCAGTGGAGTCATGCAAGACATGCTTAATTCTTCTGGCAGAGAGTTATGACAACACATGTGAAATATCGTCTACCAAGGAAGCTTATTAGAGACTTAGAGACTCATTACCTAAGGCTTTTTTTTTTTTTTTGGAAGCTGGTCGCATAGGCATCTTCTTGCTGAGCACATACCAAAATTCCACACTCCCAGAAAGAAAGCAGTGTTCAGCATAAACCACATTATTTGTTCAAAACAGTCCAGGTACAGTGATCTTCCCTCATCACTTAGGGATTGGTGGAAACCCTCCCAAAACCTAAGTTCTCAGACATCAGACAGGGGTCTACCTTGCAAGAAGGCCTTTGTAAGGAGATCAGTCTCAGGACTCCTATGGTATTTTCTATATACCATCTGTTATGGACTGAATGTTTGTATCCTTCCCTCCAACATTCATATGTTAAAGCTTTACCTCCAGAGTGACGTTATTTAGATTAGGTCATGAGCCATTACCCTCATGACGAGACTAGAAGTACCCTTACAAGAGGAAGGAGAAATGTTCCTGCACACCTACCTAGGAAAGTCCATGTGAGCACATAACAAGGAGGCTGTCTGCAAGCCAGGAAGAAAGTTCTCATCAGAACCCAACTCTGCTACCACCCTGATTTCAGACTTCCAGACTCCAGAAATGTGAGAAATAATTGTCTCCTTTAAAAGCTACCCAGTCTATTGTATTTTGTCATAGCAGCTCAAGCAAACTAAGACAGCATCTAAAGTTGATTCTCTGCTTCTTTGTTGTCATGTTTTTTAGCAATATTCTGGCTTTGGTGCATACCCATCAAAGAGGCCGAGCAAAGGAAAAGCTAATCAGGGAGTGGGGATTATGGGATAGTGTAGCCAGATTATCTGTGTGTCTGGGAGCAGCAAAGCAAACCCAGACACTGTTTTGAGAGCCAAAGTCACAGCTAGAACTTAAGGACAACTGTTAAAGGCATGAGAGGGTGAGAAATCAAAGCAAATAGAACATCAAACAGTAACATTTTTAAATTTTGAAAATTATTTTTATAGAGGTATTAGTTTATCCCAGCTCCTACCTTTTTACCTAGCTACTAGTATTTCCAATTTTTGGAAATAAGGCTAGCCACACCTAGACAATAGGTCAAAAGTGGGAGAGTTAAGGTGTCATTCACACAAACAGACTTGCCCTGCTTCACAACCAGTTCTGGTTTCCAGTAGAGAAGTCGGCCCCAGTCATCTGTCACTATGTAACAAAAGACCCCATAACTTAGTGGCTTAAAGCCACAACCATATTATTAGATCTTACAATTTCTGTGAGCCAGACATTTGGGCAGGGCTGAGGGATTCTGCTATTCCACTCTGTATTCATAAGCTTCTCTTGGTAATATTCAGTTGGTAGGACCATTCTGGAGGGTCCAAGACAGTTTGTCTCACATGCCAGGCATCTCGGTGGAGACGATGGGAAGCCAGCCTCAGCTGAGATTATCAACCGAAACCCCTGCACATGACCTCTTCAGGGTGGTGGTCTCAGGGAACCTGAACTTCTTACAGACAACACCAGATTCCCAGAGAAAACCCTAGAAGACCAAGGGAGAAGATTTAAAGCTTCTTATATAGCTACAGAAGCCCTAGAACATTATTTCTGCTCCATTCTATTGGTCACAGAAATCAAACTAAAGCCAACTCAGTTTCAAGAGGAAGCCAAGTAGATTTCACTTCTGGATGGGAAACACAGCAAAGAATATGCAGCTATATCTGCCACATTCACTATTTCCACACTTCTTCTCAATTATGATACAGTATGGTTTCTTCTTGCCCTATTTTCATCCTCTTTTCATTTATAAAGTGTAGGTACTATTTTTCAAAGAAGGAAACATTTTATCTCTCTAAGAAGCTGGTAAGAAGTTGTCTGACTACTTTGATTTGTTTTTACTTCATATCCAAGAGATACTGATATTTATTTTTGAAAACCAAAGAATTGGGTTCCTTGGTGGATCAGTCAGTTAAGCATCTGTCTTCAGCTCAGGTCATGATCCCAGGGTCCTGGGATAGAGCCCCACATTGGGCTCCTTCCTCAGCAGGGAGCCTGCCTCTCTTTCTCCCTCTGCCCCTCCTGCTTGTGCTCACTCTCTCAAATAAATAAAATAAAATAAAATAAATAAGAAAGAAAGAAAGAAAGAAAAAGAAAAAAGAAAGAAAAGAAAAGAAAACCAAACAATTTCCAAAAACCAAAAGAAAACCAAAGAATTTCCAAAAACTCTTCTTGGGTCTATGTATGAATGATAAAAATAAATTTATCTGACATATAAACAATGAAATATGATAGAGCTGAGTCTGTTCTTTCAATAGGATAGGGAATTACTTTTTTTTTTTTTTACCATTAAACACAACAACCTGGAGTTTAATTTATTATAAGGTTACATGGCAAAACAAGACAAAACATGATTCCCATAACAGGAATAACAATGCCAAAAATACTTGAGGAAGGTGTTTGAAGTGATTCAAATTCATGATCAGTAGTCATAACAAATGAATATGTACAAGCACACAGCCATTAGTGGTTGGTTAGATTTTTGTTTTAGGATTGAGATACCACACATTCAGTTGTATACATTCTTAAACATTTTTTTTTACATATTAAAAGTCACAATTTTCTTCTGTTAAAGAAAACTCTATTTAATTCAATTTAACTGTTAAATCATTGACAAGATATAATAAGAACAAGTTTGCAACTAGAAAGTACTTTGTTTCCAAATGTCAAAGCAAAATAAAGGGCACTCTCTTTCAATATCATTTGCAATACACTATATTATATAAAAGGTAATATTGCCAGGTAAAGCATTGCAGAATTTTGTTTTTGTTTTTAATTTATAGGCAACAATCTCTTGGGCACTAGCCTTAGCAATATTTTTCTGGATCTATCTCTTCAGGCAAGAGAAACAAAAGCAAAAATAAATAACTAGGACTACATCAACCTAAAAAGGTCTTGCAGAGTGAAAACAAAAATAGTCAATAGAACAAAAAGGCAACCTACTAAATAGGAGAAAATATTTGCAAATGATGTATCCAATAAAGGGTTAATATCCAAAATCTATAAATAACTCCTATAACTCAGCACCAAAAAGAAAAAAAAAAATCTGATTAAAAATGAGCAGAGGACCTGAATAGACATATCTCCAAAGAACACATACAGATAGTCCAAAAACACATGTAAAGATGCTGAACATCACTAATCATCAGGAAAATGCAAGTCAAAACCACAATGAGATATCACCTCATACCAGTCAGAAGAGCCAGTGTTAAAAAGACAAGAAATAATCATTGGAATGGATGCGGAGAAACAGGAACCCTTGTGCACTGCTGCTAGGAATGTAAATTGGTGCCACCACAATGGAAAACAGTATGGCAGTTCCTCAAAAAGCTAAAAATATAAATACCATACCCAGTAATTTCACATGTGGGTATTTACCTAAAGGAAACAAAATAGTAATTCAAAAAAAAAAAAAAAACAAAACTATATGCACCTCTGTGATTCTTGCAGTGGTATTTACAACAGACAAGATATGCAAGCAACTTGAGTGTCAGGTATAGATATATAATAGAATATTACTCACCCATAAAAAAGAATTCAATCTTGCCATTTGCAGCAACAGCGATGGACCTATAAGATACTATGTTAAGTGAAGTAAGTCAGACAGAGAAAGACAAATGTCATATGATTTTACTTATATGTGGAATCTAAAAAGGCATCTGACTTTAGGTACCACTTTAATAATCACTTTCAGTAATCACTGGAATACAAACATCACAGGATTTATTTGAAAGTTCCTGGGGGAAAAGTCAGTTGTCCCTTAAGATCGATTTATCTCTTCTCTCTTCCCTTTAGAGTAAACCTGGAAAATGGAGGAAGTGATTGTGCTCATACTGTAGAGCGCACGTCTTTCAAGATGGCTTTGACTTGAGCTGTTTCATTTTCAACTCTCAGTCAACACTAGGATGAATTTTAACTCTGGGTTTCATTTCAGGAGTGTAATCCACTGTCCTACGTGAAAAAGGAGTGCTGTCTGTGGTGGGGTTTTTAATTTCCAAGCTTAACTCTGACAGCTGCCATAGAAAATGTCCTTCTCTTTGACTCCTAATCACCAGGAAGGCTGCTTGGCAGATATCGCATCCATGTATGAATATTCATTGTAAAGTCTCTATTGGCCAACAGTAGTTGATCTGACTTTATCCTTTCTGGACCCAGAAAATATTACCAAGACAACTATAGTTATGCCACCTTGGTCCAGATCTACCTCAGGATTACCCAAGGGCCAGAACAGCCTGGTGGCACCATCCTCAGGGCTTCTCCACATCAGATTCAAGTCTGTGTCCCCATCCCCCAGCCTGGAGCTGTGTGGCTGCAGTGAAGTTCCTATGGTTGCCATAGGCATCTGTCACTGATAAAATGACCCTGCTTATATCCACCTGACAACCTCCAGTCTTCAGCAAATCTTTATGTAAGGGTGAAAACCAAGAAAAACAGAAAAGGGGGGGGCGGGGAAGAAGACTTTTACTGGATGTTTTGTGTAGACTTTTATATTTTAAAAATCACTCCTGCTCACATACCTTTCTCCTAATTAGAATGTAATGATCTAGTTAATGAGAACTCTGGTCATTTTTATTGAAATCAACCAGCCTTTGAGATAACTAAATGAGAAGTATGTCCTAACATTTTAGGGGCAATATCTCTCCTCATTTATTTTATTCTGTAGGTTGAAATGCTAGAGAACAGTTTTATAGAGGTACTGTGACACATTTAGCAAATTTAAAAAAGGGGGGGATGCCCAATTAAACTTGAGCTTCCCATAAACAATAGGACCAATTTATTGTATAGGTCTATACCATGCAATACTTGAGACACGTTTATACTAAAAAAAAAAAATTATTCATGGTTTATCTGAAATTTCAATTTAACTGGACATCCTTTATTTTATTCAATATCTCCAGTTTTATATATGCATTGCATTTCCATAATTAAACTTAGAAATCTCACTTAATCATATAGGAGACAAACATCCAAATGGAGAATATATTTTAAATGACAATGAGAGTTGCCGTATAACAGAAGTCCTTGTAAATACATTAAAACAGCTAAACATAGTATTGATTTGATTATCCTTTTGACTCTCTTTCAATAAATTTAAAGTTGGTTGGAATGTAAAAGCAGCTCAGTGGCCTGAGAACTTTATAACACTCTTGAGGAATGAAGCAGTAAATTAGCAAGAAATAACTCCTTGCCAGAAAATGTCTCAGTTTTACTGACATCATTATTTATTCTAAATTAACAGAAGGATGCTTTGAAAATATGACAGGTATTAGAGAAGCAGAAGACCCATGGAATATGGGGTTCCTTTTTTTCTTATACATGCCAGTGATTAGGAAAGTCAGACTGAGCGCTAATTTACTGTTTCAGTATTGTCACATGATACTGAAGAGAAGCTAATCCTAAACCACAACTCTCATATCCATACCTTGCATTAAAATACACATTATGTTTCTTATGATAAGTGGTTAACTGAAGCAGTAGTAGACTATTGTATGTATATTATATACATATAGGTATTGTGTGTGTATGGATGCCTGTGTATGTGTACAGATGGACAGATGGATATATATGTGTATATATGTATATGCTTATATATGTATGGATACAAAAACACACACACAAACACATACACACAAAGTCACCTTCCAGAAGCAAACATGGCAGCATTGTTTTATCTGTCAATATTTTTCGTCATTTTTAAATTTATATTCAATTAATTAACATATATGTATTATTAGTTTCAGAGGTAAAGTTCAGCGATTCATCATTGTATATAATACCCAGTGCTCATTATATCAGGTGCTCTCCTTAATGTGCGTCACCCAGTTACCCCACCCCCCTTCCCTTCAGCAAACCTCAGTTTGTTTCCTATGATTAAGAGTCTCTTGTGATTTTTCTCCCTCTCTGATTTTGTCTTGTTTTATTTTTTCCTTCCCTTCCCTTATAATCCTCTCTTTTGTTTCTTAAATTCCACATATGAGTGAGATCATATGGTAATTATCTTTCTCTGAAAAATGTCAGAAATACATTTTGTCATAAATTTTTTATGGATCTACATTTGCTGTTGACAAACACAAAAGAAAAAGCAAGATAAACCATAAACATTATACATGTAAAAGAACCACAATTCCACATATATATATATATATTTGCTCTTTAACTATTTAATCAGTAGTTCAAGTATTTCTATGATCAAGTACTATGCCTCCTTACCTACAAAATAAGAAGTTGATAGTGCTTCTTTCCTTCCTCTTTTATCCTATTTTACAGGGTATTACTTTTCTTTCTTTAGCAATCCTACCCATTTCTTGGAGAAAATAAATCACATTTTAACAAAATACAGCATAAAAGCTCTTTTAAAAGGACTTATGTTGGGGTGCCTGGGTGGCTCAGTGGGTTAAGCCTCTGCCTTCGGCTCTGGTGATGATCTCAGGGTCCTGGGATCGAGACCTGCATCGGGCTCTCTGCTCAGCGGGGAACCTGCTTCCTCCTTTCTCTCTCTCTGCCTGCCTCTCTGCCTACTTGTGATCTCTGTCTGTCAAATAAATAAATAAAATCTTTAAAAAAAAAAAAGGACTTATGTTACTGTGGAAATAATCAAGAGAGCTCACTAGAAGCAAAAGCCTTTCATGTTATCAGAATAGCTTTATTAAAAATAAAATACATTAAACAAATTAATAGTATTAATAATACTATAAAAATAAACTATAATACTATACTCAAGGCAATACCTACTTACAATACTATAAAAGGATGCACAGTCTTAGAAGCAACTACTTGAAAATAGGAAGAACAAAAGTATTCTCTTGAGTCTAAAGAAGTCTATCATATCAGAGTGTTAAGTTAATTTTCATTCTTGTTATGGATTAAGTTAATGAATCCATGGACACCTGGGTAGCTTAGTTGGTTAAGCATCCGATTCTTGATTTTGGCTCAGGTCATGATCTCAGTGTTGTGAAATTGAGCCCTGCGCCATGCCCCCTCTCCAGTCAGACTCTGTGCTGGTTGTGGAACCTGCTTAAGATTCTCTCTCTCCCTCTCCCTCTTCTCCTCCTCACTCTTAAAAATTAATTAATTAATTAATCCAATTTTATTATGAGACTCTTGTGTAATTCTAACTACGTTAACTGAAGGGAAATTTTCCTACAACTAGAATGAATTAGTGAAATTTTTATTTATATGTGTGTGTTTGTGTATGTATGTGTTTGAGTGTGAAATACCTTTTACACACAAATTACAATGGTTATAGTAGTCCTATTTGTATGTTTGACTGAAGGAATTTGTGTATTAGTAATATTTTTACAGTTAAAAGGAAGAAACGTGTTGCTTTGCTTTTTAAGGAGTAACTTTCAGTCACTTTAATTACACCTTTTGCTTTTAAAAGTATCCAGTTGTTTATTTCTGCTACCTTTACGTTTCAGCTATAGGGTGACAAGCTATTTCATGTGCATTGAATTTTAAAGAGGATAATCATTAGGTAAGTAGGTATTACCTTGAGTATTATGGTTTTAGAAAAATTACAATTAAAGCAGTGGAGATGGGGTATGAGAAGAGGTGATATTTGACTAAGTGGTTATTTATTTTGTTGAAAACTCAAACCCCATTAGAGATTTCCATAAAGTTTCATACTACTAAAGGTCCCAACTTTTTATGCCGAGGAAATAAATTCCTATTTAGGTATTTGACAGTAGCGTGTTGAAAGGTCATTTGTCAGCAGGGTCACTTAAGTTGTAGAACTTGTTAGGAAAGCTTGATATTGCTTGGTCCCACATTGTTGCTGTCTAAAATCTCATGGGTAGTTAACAAGAGCAATTAGGCAAATTCTGATATAGCTGAGATTGACCCCTTTCAATATTTTGAAACACACATAAGTGTCCATCAAAGTGTGTCAATAACTCTGTATTTAAAGATAAGAGGAGATGCTACTGTGAAGGATTTCTACTTCTTGCAGAGAACTGAGATTTAAGGCCAACCCACCCTCCTACTAAAGCCTTGCCAGAAGAAAGGTTATTGAAGGAGGTGGCAGATTGATGTTGGAAAGTCAGCTACTCAACTACATATTATACACATCTCTGCATTTACTCTACTCTATGTGTCCTATGTTCTTTAAAGTCACAGATCAGAAAGTACTCTAATGTCCTTCTATACTGAGCTCTTTATATGCTATCTCATATATTTTAATGTATTTTAGTTTAAAATGTAAAATCAAAATTAAGTAGTGAAGTGTAATCATTAAAAGTGAGTAATTTCACATTTATTTTAATATTGCTTTGTATTGCCAAATATTTCTTATGGGGATGAAAGAGTGTGCAAGTGTCATCTGACTTTTGTAATATCTTTCAAAAGAGATAATCAGATATTTGTAGTATCTCTGATTCTTTAGAAAGTCAGTCCTAATTTTCAGGTAAATTTGAAAATATATAATAATTAAGGTTCTATAAACTTGAGATCATTTTTACTCTGAGAAGTTCTTGGCTTTTAGATTGCATCCTTAAGTCCCTACAAGCCCAACTTTAAAAAAAAAAAAAGTACTAACATATATGTCTCTATTATTCATTTATTCACCAAATATTTGCTGAAGGCCTACATGTTCTAGACACGATCCACAAAAGTCTATAAAATCTATAAAGAGATTGAACAAAACAGAATGGGTCCCTGACCTCCTAGAATTTAAAATCTAGTGAGTAAATCTTAGTATTAGTGGATTGATCCTGAATAACTCAATATGTAAGCAGAACATTTTCCTTTGGGTGAATCAACCTTATTTTAAAAAGATATTCTTTAATATCAGTGTATTAAAAGAAGTCTAAGCTATAATAATATAACAAATGTCAACTTGTTTTTAAGGAACTGTGTTGTTAATGACTAAAAAAGTTACTCAACTGAAACACTTTCAAAAAGTGAGCATGTACATAAACACATAGACTCATACACACAGTTCAATATAAAACCTGAAGTTACCAAAATGGTTAATGTTAACTGGCTTTGACTAGTGTGTTATTTTTTTTTAATAAAAACAATCATGTGGACTTTTTGTTAAAAATTATATCCTAGGACAACCTCCCAGATATTCTGATTCAGTATGTTAAATATCCATCCCAGGAATATACATTTATCAATTAGTCTAATCTGGGATTCAAATGCTCCATGGATTACACTTTGAGAAACATTGCCTTAAGTAATAAATAGACTGTCTTTATGAGTCAGCAAATTAGACCAGGTTATAGGAGTTCCATTCCTGTCCATGGAGAATTACCTGCTAATGAACTTGCTCTCCTATCATAAAAGAATGAAAACAAAATTGGAAACAACAACAAACAACCTCCCTGTCCCAGAAAATATATAAAACAATGATTTTCAGGGGCACCTGAGTGGCTCAGTGGGTTAAGCCTCTGCCTTTGGCTCAGGTCATGATCCCAGGGTCCTGGGGTGGAGGCCGGCATCTGGCTCTCTGCCCAACAGGGAGTCTGCTTCCTCCCCTCTCTCTCTCTCTACCTGCCTCTCTGCATACTTGTGATCTCTGTCAAATAAATAAAATCTTAAAAAAAAAAAAAACAATGATTTTCAGATATCTCACACAGCAGTAGAGGATTATGATTCTTCAATAGATAACTAAACAAATGAGATGAGCTATATATATGGTTGCTCCAGCTTGATTCATGGATGTCATTCTCAGAACTTAGAGCATGTAAGATGAGCTTAAACATCCCTAAGATGAGAATACAGAAATTGGACTTAATAAACCTGAGATAGATAGAAATTATGGGCTATATTACAAGAGGACAGGGAGCTGGAAAGAGACAGAGACAGAGAGATGGATACATATAGAGGGCCTTTGAGTATTTAAACACACGTAAGATAAAACACAATAAGACAGGGGAACAAAACAGGAATTATACTGAATAGTTCCCCATGCTCACAGAGGACTGAAAACATTTTACCTTCCTCGGTTAGAATGGAAAATATTCAGGGTTTTGTACTTAACAGAGAAGCTCCCTTGCTGCGATCTATTGAAAGTCAGCCCTCTACACAAGGGTTTGTCAGATGTCCCATGGCCCCACCGCCCCTGCTGGGGGGGGAGCTCTACTGTGGGGGGAGCCAGGGTTGGGGGGGCTGATAGCCTTCCCCGTAGTCCGTGGGTCACTCTCCTTCCTCTCATGGGCCCACTTCCCTGTCCTTGCCCCCTCTCAGCCACTCTGCCCCCAACCCCTGGCCAGGATAGTGGTCAGCATCAGTGGGTCTCGCCTGCCTCCCCCAGCAAGCCAGTGAGGGTGGCACCCATCCTGCCCTCAGGGGTACAGGGGAGGCCAGGTTGTCCAGGATGGTGGGGGAGGGGGTCAGTGGAGAAAATACCTCATAATATACTCACATATATTGAGTAGAATCAGAGAAGGGTATCATCTTAGTAAGGAGCTAAGAGAGCCCAAGACCAAAAGCTGTTTTGGTTAGCCCTAACAAAGTTTCAGAGAAAGTGTCAAAAAGATAAACTTGGTCTCAAATAGCTCATCTGAATGTTAGAGAAAGTTCAACATTCTTTAAAGGCATACAACAAAACCCAGTTACCAAAAAATAAAAATCATTAGGTAGGATATTCAAAAATTCCAAGGCATTCAAAAAAGCAGGAAAATAAGATATAAATATTCATCAGCAGAAGTAGACCTAAATGAAAGATTATGGAAGTAAAAGCCAAAGACTATACAACAGAAATTGCAAATCTTATAAATATGTTCAGAAGTGTAAAGGAAAACTTAAAAATGATGAAGAGAGAAACAGAAGATATTTAAAAAAATAGACTGCTAGCAATAACAAATATAATACATAGAGTGAAAATACACCAAAGAGGATTAAGAACAGATAAGCACTACAGAAGAAAAGATCTGTGAACTTGAATACATAATATAGAAAACTAGTCAAGATGAAATTCAGAGAGAACCCAATGAAAAATAAACAGAACATCAGCAACTGTGGGGCAATATCAAGCTGTCTAACAAATGTATAATTGGAACCCAGAAGCATGGAGAGTAAGAGAAATGGAGAAAGGTATGAGGAAGCAGAAAAACTTTTAAAAAATATTAAAAGTGGTGAGAAGTACCTTCAGATCCAAAAGTTCAAAAAACTCCAAGCAGAGTAAGCATAAAGAAAAATATCCTACAACACTAAACACATCCTAAAAATGATGGGAAAAAAAAAAAAGGAAATTTTAAAAGCAGGCAGAGAAAGACACATTATATACAGAAAACCAAAGATATGAGGATAACAGATTTCTTGTCATAAACTATGAAAGCCAGAAACAAGAATGGCACCTTTAAATTACTGAAAGAAAAAAAACTGCCAACCCTTAATTGTATATGCAATAAAAATGAAAATAGTCTTTCACAAAATAAAGAAGGCAAAATAAAGACTTTTTTAGGAATGAAAAGAGAGAGTCATTTTATTGACATTAAACTCTACAGCCAGGAGGATAATGTCAGATGGGAATTTGAATTTTCTCAAAGGAATGAGTAGTGGTTAGATGACTAGCTGTTTAAGGGCACCAAATAATAACAGTGGTGTTGGTAGGCTTCAACCATATGTAGAACTAAAATGTATGACTATTAAATAGCATCAAGACAGGAAAGTAGAACAGAAGTTTTTTTTAACACCAGATGGGAAGTGATATAATGCTAGTTAAAGTGATAGTGGTAAGTTAAATGTGTAATATTGCAAACCTTAAGGGAAAGCTAAAATATAAAATAATGTATGCCAATAAACCAATAGTGGTCTAAAAATGTCATAATCATAAAATAATCATTAATGCAAAGAGGGGAGAAAAAAGAATTACCAAAAAATAGATGAAATACTTAGTAAGATGATAGATTTAAAACTAAACTAACAATAATCATATTAGATTTGAGCGGTCTACACACTTCAATTAAAACATAGATATTATCAGGTTGGATAAACAAGTTACCAATATATGTTGAAACCCAATTAAGTCTGCATGAAACCCAGATTAAGTAAAAAAGATACAAATAAATTAAAAGTAAAAGGATGCAGAAATATGTGCCATGCAAAACACAATTTTAAAAAGCTTCAGGATAAGGAATATTACTAGACAAAGAAGTGTCATCTCATAATGGTAGAGAAATCAGTTAATCGAGAAGATCCTAAATGTGCCTGCACCTTAATAATAGATTTTTTTAAATGGGTGAAACAAAAAGTATAAAAGAAATAACCAAAGTATGATTATAGTTGAAGATTCCAACATGCAGATTTCAACACCTCTTCTCTCATGGATAAAGTGATGGAAAAATTATACCAAAAAAATTGAATGAGGTTGTGGAAGACTTAAACACTCTCAACCAACTTTATCTAATTGACACATAGCACATTTTAAACCAAGAACAATTAAAACTACATATTCTTTTTAAGTTCACAGAGAATATTGACCAAAATACTATATTTTGATCCATAAAGCCAATTTGAATAAATTAAAATAAATTAAAATCATACATACGATGTTATTGTCCACAATATTAAACCAGAATTAATAAGAGTCTATAATAAAAAGTATATATCCATGTACTTAGGAATTTAAAATGTGCAACTAAATAACCCTTGAATAAACAAGGATATCACAATGAAAATTAGAATATATTTCAAACGGTATCAAAATGATACCACTCACATCAAGAAGCAGTGCTTAAAGGAAAATGCATAAAATTAAATGCTTATGATAGAAAATTTAAAAGGATGTTACATAAATAGCTTCCACTTAAGAAAATGAAAAAAAGTAGAGAAAAACACAAAGCAAGTAGAAGGAAAAAAGTAATAAAGATAACACAAATCAGTAAAACAGAAAGGCAAAAAAAAAAAGAGAGAAAAATTAATGAAAGCAAAAGTTGGCTCTTAAAAGTGTCACTAACTTGTTAAACATCTAGCCAACTGATTGAGAAACTGGACACAAAATTAGCAATACCTGAAAGAATGGAAAGTACTGAACATACTTCTTAAGTTGAAAAGCTAATAAGAAAGGAATATCATGAACATCATTACACTTGTAAATTTGAAAACGTATATGAAGTGAACAAAGACCTTTAGAGACACAAATCAGAAGTTCACTGAATAATTAGTAATATGAAAAAAACTATACATATAAAAATTTAATTCCTTTAAAAATTGAATTCTTATCTAAAACCTTCTTACAGAGAAAAATCCAAGTCTGAGGTAATGCAATGATGAAACTCTGAGGAAATGCACTATTTTTCAGTAAATAGTAAAGCAAATGGAGCTCATAAAAAAAAAAAAAGAGGAGATATGAATTTTGATCCTTACCTCACATCATATGTAAATATGAGCTTAATGTATCATACTCCTAAATATAGGGTAACATTTATAAAATTTCTAGAACAAAATAGAGCTGATATCTTCTAAGAGTATGTTTTTAAAAGATTTATTTATTTATTTGACAGATAGATAGAGAGAGACCACAAGTAGGTAGAGCAACAGGCAGAGTGAGAGGGAGAACCAGGCTCTCCACTGAGCGGGAGCCTGAGGTGGTGTTCGATCCCAGGACACCCCGTGATCATGATCTGAGCTGAAGTCAGCCGCCCAACCAACTGAGCCATGCAGGTGTCCTCTAAGATTAGATTAAAAAAAAGAAGAAGAAGAAGAATTAACAAATTGGATTTCATAAATTTTGTTCAAATGATCTTCAAAATACACTATTAGCAGCATGGAAAGATATGCCATGGATTGGGAGAAAATATTTACACAGCATATATCTGATAAAGGATTTGTAAGGAGAACACAGGCAGCAACCTCTATGACCTCTAGTAAGAAGTTTTTCTACTAGACACATCTCCAGAAGCAAGGGAAACAAAAGCAAAATAAACTATTGGGACTTCACAAGAAAAAAGCTTCTGCACAGTGAAGGAAACAATCAACAAAACTAAAGATAGCCTATAAGATATACGTATATATTGGAATCTTTTTTTTTAATTTTTTATTTTTTCAGCATAACAGTATTCATTATTTTTGCACACACCCAGTGCTCCATACAATCCGTGCCCTCTACATTACCCACCACCTGGTGCCCCCAACCTCCCACCCCCCACCCCTTCAAAATTCTCAGATTGTTTTTCAGAGTCCATAGTCTCTCATGGTTCACCTCCCCTTCCAATTTCCTCAACTCCCTTCTCCTCTCCTCTCCCCTTGTCCTCCATGCTATTTGTTATGCTCCACAAATAAGTGAAACCATATGATAATTGACTCTCTCTGCTTGACTTATTTCACTCAGCATAATCGCTTCCAGTCCCGTCCATGTTGCTACAAAACTTGGGTAGTCATCCTTTCTTTTTTCTTTTCTTTTTTTTTTTTACAGCTTTATAAACATATATTTTTATCCCCAGGGTACAGGTCTGCGAATCGCCAGGTTACACACTTCACAGCATACTACGACTACTACTACTACACTACTCACCATAGTACATACCCTCCCCAATATCCATAACCCCACCCCCCTCTCCCAACCCCCTCCCCCCATCAACCCTCAGTTTCTTTTGTGAGATTAAGAGTCCTTATGTTTGTCCTCCCTCCCAATCCCATCTTGTTTAATTTACTCTTCTCCTACCCCCTCAAGCCCCCATGTTGCATCTCCTCTCCCTCATATCAGGGAGATCATATGATAGTTGTCTTTCTCTGATTGACTTATTTCGCTAAGCATGATACCCTCTAGTTCCATCCACGTCGTCGCAAATGGCAAGATTTCATTTCTTTTGATGGCTGCATAGTATTCCATTGTGTATATATACCACATCTTCGTTATCCATTCGTCTGTAGATGGACATCTAGGTTCTTTCCATAGTTTGGCTATTGTAGACATTGCTGCTATAAACATTCGGGTGCACGTGCCCCTTCGGATCACTACGTTTGTATCTTTAGGGTAAATACCCAGCAGTACAATTGCAGGGTCATAGGGTAGTTCTATTTTCAACATTTTGAGGAACCTCCATGCTGTTTTCCAGAGTGGTTGCACCAGCTTGCATTCCCACCAACAGTGTAGGAGGGTTCCCCTTTCTCCGCATCCTCGCCAGCATCTGTCATTTCCTGACTTGTTCATTTTAGCCATTCTGACTGGTGTGAGGTGATATCTCATGGTGGTTTTGATTTGTATTTCCCTGATGCCGAGTGATATGGAGCACTTTTTCATGTGTCTGTTGGCCATCTGGATGTCTTCTTTGCAGAAATGTCTGTTCATGTCCTCTGCCCATTTCTTGATTGGATTATTTGTTCTTTGGGTGTAGAGTTTGCTAAGTTCTTTATAGATTTTGGACACTAGCCCTTTATCTGATATGTCATTTGCAAATATCTTCTCCCATTCTGTCAGTTGTCTTTTGGTTTTGTTCACTGTTTCCTTTGCTGTGCAAAAGCTTTTGATCTTGATAAAATCCCAAAAATTCATTTTTGCCCTTGCTTCCCTTGCCTTTGGTGATGTTCCTAGGAAGATGTTGCTGCGGCTGAGGTAGAAGAGGTTGCTGCCTGTGGTCTCCTCAAGGATTTTGATGGATTCCTTTCTCACATTGAGATCCTTCATCCATTTTGAGTCTATTTTCGTGTGTGGTGTAAGGAAATGATCCAATTTCATTTTTCTGCATGTGGCTGTCCAATTTTCCCAACACCATTTATTGAAGAGGCTGTCTTTGTTCCATTGGACATTCTTTCCTGCTTTGTCGAAGATGAGTTGACCATAGAGTTGAGGGTCCATTTCTGGGCTCTCTATTCTGTTCCATTGATCTATGTGTCTGTTTTTGTGCCAGTACCATGCTGTCTTGATAATGACAGCTTTGTAATAGAGCTTGAAGTCCGGAATTGTGATGCCACCGACTTTGGCTTTCTTTTTCAATATTCCTTTGGCTATTCAGGTCTTTTCCTGGTTCCATATAATTTAGGATTATTTGTTCTATTTCCTTTGAAAAAAATGGATGGTACTTTGATAGGATTGCATTAAATGTGTAGATTGCTTTAGGGTACATAGACATTTTCACAATATTTATTCTGTTGTCTGATTGCTGAGGCTAGGACTTCTAGTACTATGTGGAATAGCAGTGGTGATAACGGACATCCCTGCCGTGTTCCTGACCTTAGCGGAAAAGTTTTGCAGTTTTTGCTCCATTGAGAATGATATGTTGCGGTGGGTTTTTCATAGATGGCTTTGATAATATTGAGGTATGTGCCGTCTATCCCTACACTTTGAAGAGTTTTGATCAGAAGGGGATGCTGTACTTTGTCAAAATGCTTTTTTCAGCATCTATGGAGAGTATCATATGGTTCTTGTTCTTTCTTTTATTATGTGTGTGTATCACATTGATTGATTTGCGGATGTTGAACCACTTTGCAGCCCTGGAATCAATCCCACTTGGTCGTGGTGATAATCCTTTAAATGTACTGTTAATCCTATGGGCTAGTATTTTGGTGAGAATTGTTGCATCTGTGTTCATCAAGGATATTGGTCTGTAGTTCTCTTTTTGTTGGGATCCTTGTCTGGTTTTGGGATCAAGGTGATGCTGGCCTCATAAAATGAGTTTGGAAGCTTTCCTTCCATTTCTATTTTTGGAAACAAGTTTCAGGAGAATAGGAATTAGTTCTTCTTAATAATGTTTGGTAGAATTCCCCCGGGAAGCCGTATGGCCCTGGGCTTTTGTTTGTTGGAGATTTTTGATGACTGTTTCAATCTCCTTACTGGTTATGGGTCTGTTCAGGCTTTCTATTTCTTCCTGGTTCAGTTGTGGTAGTTTATATGTCTCTAGGAATGCATCCATTTCTTCCAGATTGTCAAATTTGTTGGCTTAGAGTTGCTCATAGTATGTTCTTATAATTGTCTGTATTTCTTTGGTGTTCGTTGTGATCTCTCCTCTTTCATTCATGATTTATTTATTTGGGTCCTTTCTCTTTTCTTTTTGAGAAATCTGGCCAGGGGTTTCATCTTATTAATTCTTTCAAAAGACCAGCTCCTAGTTTCGTTGATTTGTTCTATTGTTTTTTTGGTTCTATTTCATTGATTCTGCTCTGATCTTTATGATTTCTCTTACTCCTGCTGGGTTTAGGGTTTCTTTCCTTGTTCTTTCTCCAGCTCCTTTAGGTGTAGGGTTAGGTTGTGTACCTGAGACCTTTCTTGTTTCTGAGGGGGAAAAGCTTGTACCGCTATATATTTTCCTCTCAGACTGCCTTTGTTGTGTCCCACAGATTCAGAACCGTTGTGTTTTCATTATCATTTGTTCCATGAATTTTTCATTCTTCTTTATTTCCTGGTTGACCCATTCATTCTTTAGAAGATGCTGTTTAGTCTCCATGTATTTGGGTTCTTCCAAATTTCCTCTTGTGATTGAGTTCTAGCTTCAGAGCATTGTGGTCTGAAAATATGCAGGGAATGATCCCAATCTTTTGATAACCGGTTGAGACTTGATTTAGGACCAAGAAATGGGATCTATTCTGGAGAATGTTTCCATGTGCACTAGAGAAGAATGTGTAGTCTGTTGCTTTGGGATGAAATGTTCTGAATATATCTGTGATGTCCATCTGGTCCAGTGTGTCATTAAGGCCCTTGATTTCCTTGTTGATCTTTTGCTTGGATGATCTGTCCATTTCAGTGAGGGGAGTGTTAAAATCCCCTACTATTATTGTATTCTTGTCGATGTGTTTTCTTTCATTTTGTTATTAATTGGTTTATATAGTTGGCTGCTCCCACGTTAGGGGCATAGATATTTAAAATTGTTAGATCTTCTTGTTGGACAGTTCCTTTGAGTATGATATAGTGTCCTTCCTCATCTCTTATTATAGGTCCTTTGGCTTAAAATCTAATTGATCTGATATAAGGATTGCCACTCCTGCTTTCTTCTGATGTCCATTAGCATGGTAAATTCTTTTCCACCCCTCACTTTAAACCTGGAGGTGTCTTCGGGTTTAGAGATGAGTTTGCTTGTAGGCAACATATAGATGGGTTTTGTTTTTTATCCATTCTGATACGCCTGTGTCTTTTGATTGGGGCATTTAGCCCATTAACATTCAGGGTAAGTATTGAGAGATATGAATTTAGTGCCATTGTATTGCCTGTAAGGTGACTGTATTGTATATTGTCTCTGTTTCTTTCTGATCTACTTCTTTTAGGGTCTCTCTTTGCTTAGAGGACCCCTTTCAATATTCCTGTAGAGCTGGTTTGGTATTTGCAAATTCTTTCAGTTTTGTTTGTCCTGGAAGCTTTTAAATCTCTCCTTCTATTTTCAATGATAGCCTAGCTGGGATATAGTATTCTTGGCTGCATGTTTTTCCTCATTTAGTACTCTGAATATATCATGCCAGCTCTTTCTGGCCTAGCCAGGTCCTCTGTGGATAAGTCTGCTGCCAATCTGATATTTTTAACCATTGTACGTTACAGACTTCTTTTCCCCGGGCTGCTTTCAGGATCTTTCTTTGTCACTAAGACTTGTAAATTTTACTATTAGGTGATGGGGTGTGGACCTATTCTTATTGATTTGAGGGGGGTTCTCTGAACCTCCTGAATTTTGATGCTTGCTTCCCTTTGCCATATTGGGGAAATTCTCTCCAATAATTCTCTCCAATTACCTTCTGCTCCCCTCTCTGTTTCCTCTTCTTCTGGAATCCCAATTATTCTAATGTTGTTTCGTCTTATGGTGTCACTTATCTCTCGAATTCTCCCCTCGTGGTCCAGTAGCTGTTTGTCCCTCTTTTGCTCAGCTTCTTTATTCTGTGTCATTTGGTCTTCTATAATCGCTAATTCTTTCTTCTGCCTCATTTATCCTAGCAGTGGAGAGCCCTCCATTTTTTATTGCACCTCATTAATAGCTTTTTGATTTCAACTTGGGTTAGATTTTAGTTCTTTTATTCTCCAGAAAGGGCTTTTATATCTCTCCGGGAGGTTGCTTTAATATCTTCCATGCCTTTTTCAAGCCCGCTAGAACCTTGAGAATCGTCATTCTGAAACTCTATATCTGACATATTACCAATGTCTGTATTGATTAGGTCCCTAGCCTTTGGTACTGCCTCTTGTTCTTTTTTTGTTGTGAATTTTTCCGCCTTGGTCATTTTGTCCAGAATAAGAGTTTATGAAGGAGCAAGTAAAATACTAAAAGGTGGCAACAACGCCCAGGAAAATATGCTTTAGTTAAGGCCAAATCAGAAGAGATCCCGAATTGTGAGGGGGGAGAAAGGGGATAAAAAGGGGTTCAAATAAAAAAAAAGAAAGAAACTATTTAAAAAAAGAAAGCCGATAAAGAAAAAATGTAAAAAGAGGAAAAATATATATATATTAGATAAACTATTTAAAAAACGTTAAAAAAAAGAAAATGGTAAAAGTTAAAAAAAATTTAGCAGAAGAAGAGAAAAAGAAAAAAAAATTGAAAAGAAAAAAAAAATTAAATTAACTGCAAGGCTAAAAAATCATGGGAGAAAAGCCATGAGTTCCGTGCTTTGCTTTCTTCTCCTCTGAATTCCACCGTTCTCCTTGGTAGGTGAACGTGGTCCTGGCTGGGTTTCCCGTAGATCTTCTGGGGGAGGGGCCCGTTGTAGTGATTCTCAAGCGTCTTTGCCCCAGGCGGAGTTGCAACCGCCCTTACCCGGGGGCCGCGCTGAGTCATCCGCTCGGGTTCGCTTTCCGGGAGCTTTTGTTCCCTGAGCGCTTTCCGTAGAGTCCGGAGGACGGGAATGAAGATGGCGGCATCCCGGTCTCCGCCCGGAGGAGCCGAGAGCCTGGGGGCCCCACTCCTCAGTGCGCCCTCAGAGAACAGGCCAAATGACTCTCGTCACCCTGGGCCTCACGGCCCGCGCTCCGAGCTGACCGAGCCTGCGACCGGTTCAAGGCAACCCTGAGCTGAGAGTCACTCCTCGGCTCTGTCTCTGCAGCCGGCTTCCCCGTTCTAATACCGGTAAGCTCTGCGACACTGAGACACCCCTGATCCTTCTGCGACCCTGCGGGACCTGAGGGCCGCGCTTACCCCGCCTGGGCTTCACCCCAGTTAAGCCTCTGGGCGATGTCCCTCAGCGGAACAGACTTTAAAAGTCCTGATTTGCTCCGTTGCTCCCGCCGCTCGCCGGGAGCCGGCCCCTCCCCCCGCGGTCCTATCTTCCCGTCGCTTGGATTCACTTCTCCGCCAGTCCTACCTTGCAGAAAGTGGTTGATTTTCTGTTTCTGGAATTGCTGTTCTTCTTCTCTTCAATCTCCCGTTGGATTTGTAGGTGTTTGCAATCTTTAGATAAGCATGTTAGCTGATCTCCCGCTACCCCGAAGTAGTCTCAGCCTGCTACTTCCTCCGCCATCTTGACTCCTCCCCTATATATTGGAATCTTAATCAGCCATCAAAAGAATGAAATCTTGCTGTCTGCAATGATGAGGTCGGAGCTAGAGTGTATTATGCTAAGTGAAATAAGTCAGTCGAGGAAGACAAATACCATAATGACTTCACTTGTGGAATCTAAGAAACAAAACAGATGAGGCATAGGGCAAGGGAGAAATTGAAAGGACTTGTATATAAGAACCTTAAACGAATTCTTACATGTCAATACTTAGAAGACAAATTAATTTTAAACTGGGCAGAAAATTGAACACATACTTTACAAAATAAGATATGTAAATGGAAAGTAAGTACATGAAAAGATACTCAACATCATCAGTCATTAGGGAACGCAAATTAAAATTACAATGGGATACTACCATATATCCAACAGAATGGTTAAAGTTAAATATAATGATGGTACTAATTGTTGGCAAAGATGTGGAATAACTCAAACACATAGGTGTTAGCAGAAATGCAAAATGGTAAATATTTTAGAAAAGTTTGACTTTTTAAAGTTTAAATGGTAATATGACTATTTTAATTTGCCACCTACTGTACTTTAAATTGGTAAATGTTCATGTATGTTCATTGCACCTTACTACATTTGTTTTAAAAAAAGTGACATGTTGGAATTCATCATATATGAATATTTTTGTAGTCATTAAAATATACATCTGAAGGAAAACAGCCTGTGAGTACCCATAGCCCTTTCATTCAAAATAAAGTAACAGGATTTTCTCTATCAACTTCACTGAATTTTGTAGTTCCGACAGTACAATGTTATGAAAATTTTGTTCCAAGAAAATGATTGTTGAGATTGTCATCTACTTATTTGATAATAAACCACAACTGGTCAAAGGCAGGAATAAGTTGTATTCAAATGAGGAAACCCCAAAAACATAAAGTCTTTCTTATAACACATTTTTGTTTTTTCTAATTTGAATTATCTCTGGAGGCCATGGTATAGTGCAAGGTAGATCTGAAAACATAAAATATAGAGCCTATAGTAAAAACTACAGAGAAAGGGACGCCTGGGTGGTTCAGTTGGGTAAGCAGCTGCTTTCGGCTCAGGTCATGATCCCAGCGTCCTGGGATCGAGTCCACATTGGGCTCCTTGCTCGGCAGCGAGCCTGCTTCTCCCTCTGCCTCTGCCTGCCATTCTGTCTGCCTGTGCTCACTCTCGCTTCTCTCTCTATGACAAATAAATAAATAAAATCTTTAAAAAAAAAAAAAAACTACAGAGAAAAATGATCCAAAGATGCCAAAACCTACTGGGAAATTCTACCATTAGAACTTGAATCTAGCTGAGAGGGTGGGAGGTTCCCACTTCAGACCTTTATAATGGATTGCTACACAACCTGGCTATTTCACCAATTATTTAGAGTATGTTCCCTAAAGAACGGAGGGTACCTGCTTTATAAATCAGGAATTCAAGACAGTAGTTGTTACATTGACGAAAATTGCACGGAGATGGGATTTTACATATTTATAAAATGAAAATGACAGTATTTGCTCTCACCTCTTATGAAATCCCAGTCATTCTCTCTATAAGTATTATAAAAGAAAATTCAGTTAAACCTTTCATTTCAAAGGTCAAACATGGTAAATTAGACCCTCCAAGATTTCTTACCTGAAAGTATACAGAGGAAAGAAGGCATTAAAAACAGAGCTATTTTAAGTCACTATATTAAAACCTTGCACTTTATTCTTTAGATCTTTCTCAGAAGAAATTTAGGGAAATGGACAGCATGTCAGCTTTTGAGGGAAATCAATCTGTGCTGGATTTGCAGTTTTGCTGCTTCTTATCTATAACCTTTGGAAAGATAGTATGAATTTCAATTTAGTTTTCTATGAAGATGGGAAAGAATTCCTGCTTTGAGATGCCCTTGAGATGAACAGATAAAATATATGTGGTATTTAAAATTGTTAGATAATATATTTGCTTCTTATCTAATCTAGGCACCTATTCAGCCCAAAACTTCACCCGTAGCAGACGGGAAGCAACAAATAAGAAAACAAGGTATGGGCAGAAAAAGGGAAATTTCAAGTAGAATCTATGTAATTATATAATGAAGAAAATGATAATCAGAGACAAATAGCAGCATTAAATCATCATATTTCATATATGTCCAAAACTGCCTTATATGCTCAAAATGATGATGTACTAGAACTTACTGAGAAAATTACATTGCATTTCCTGGCTCCTGCATCGTTAGATATGAGACTTTTATAAGAGTGGGGTAGAAGGCTGATGGATGCTGACCTTGATGCTCCTGAACAGTCAGGAAAATCAAAAGCAACTCATCAATTAACACCACCTCTGAGGAAAAAAAAAAAATGCATATGTACAATATAGTACATAAACCAAATCTATCTATAATTCAACTACTTATGTCATGGATTAAGATGCATATTTGTGTAGGTCATAATATGAGCTGAAACAAAGAAAGTATGCATAAATATTAAGCAAGAACTGAAAAAAATAAGGAGGAAGTGGAGGGAGAGAAGAAGAGAAAGAAGAAAATGAATAATAATAAGGAAAAAAGCTCACAGATAGTTTTAAACCATTCCTGTGTAATTACTGGGTCAAGTAGAAAATTTAAAATAATATTTCTTATTATTTATAAAAGATGACAAAATATCAAATCTTATGGAATGTCACAGAAGTTATATCAAGAAATAAATACACTAGGGCACTTTGGTGGTTCAGTCAGTTAAGCATCTCCCTTCAGCTCAGGTCATGATCTCAGGTTCCTGGGATCGAGCCCCACAACAGGCTCTTTGATCAGCAGCAGTCTGCTTCTCCCTCTCCCTTTGCCCCTCCCCAGGCTTATGCTTTCTTTCTCACTCACTCTCAAATAAATAAATAAATAAAATCTTTTTTTAAGACTGTTTTCTGTTTTAAAACAGAAAGAAATAGATCATTTTAAAATGATTTTATTACTAAACATGAGAAAAGCTAAGTCTTCAAATAAGATTACAGGGAAATAAAGTAATCTTAATGAGAACAAGAGGAAGGAGTTAGTGAAAAAGCAGAATAAATTGATTATTAAACATCAAATATTATAAAATTTATGTGGCAATTTTTGTGAAAAATCAATAAAATTTCAGACAAATGGAATTAAGGGTAGGAGAGAAACCACAAAATAGGAAAACAAAAGAAAAAACAAGAGCAAATATTTAAAATATGAAATATTTTCAATATGAATATATTTTAAGATCTCAAAAATGGATTATAAGAAGATAAAAAGTACCAAAATTCTTAAGGATTGGAAAAAGAGCATAGCAAAAAACACAAAAGAAACAAACATTTATTTGGCAAAATACACCTTCAAAAAGACATCTGGGTGAGATGTTTTATATATTACTTCTTTCATACTTAAGAAAAATACAAACAACAACAACAACAAATCAGGCAAGTCCTATTTTGATTATCTATTCCAGAGCATATAAAGGTATAAGCAGTTTCTTTTAGAGCTTTACAATCCCAGATACCCTACCTGACAATTTCACATTAAACATTACAATCTAAATACATGAATTAAAAGACAGAGTTTGCAAAACTGGATTAAGAAATAATATCCAATTGTTTTCTATAAAAAATGTACAATTTAAATATATACTTTTAAAATGTGTGTTTAAAAGACTCATATGGATTAAAAGTAAAAGAATGGAGAAAAGTAAAGCACGCTAACACAAATCAAAAGGAAGATGCAACCCTTATGTTAATTTCAGATGAGGAAGACTTCAGAACAATTATCAGGGATAATGAATTATATTATATAATGATAAAGGAGTCAATATTCCAAGAAGTCATCTTAAATATGTATAAACCTAACAACAAAGCATCAAAATATGAGGTTAAAACTGATAGACCTGCAAGGAGAAATGGAAAAATCCACAGTTATCCTTGGAATCTTCAACACAGTAATTGATAGACCAGGTAGACAGAAAGTCAGTAAGCATATAAATGAACTAAACAACCACTGTCAAACAACTTGATCTAATTGACATCTGTAGAACATTCCACACAACAACAGAATGCCACTCTGTCTAAATGCATGACTAGTCTAAATCATCATCAGAAGCAGCCAGCCATCTATTCCAACTCCCTCGTTCTCCAAGCCCTAAATATTTCCTTTTTGTCAGGAAAAATAAAAAGTGACCCTTGGGACCTCTTTATCCATATGTGTCGAAGATGTTCCCTTAAATCACCAAGATATGTTTAGGAAAAATAAAAATTTGACATTGAATGTACACAGTGCTGTTGTTCAGAAGAAAAATACAATCTAAATAGGTTAATGAGATTTAAAACATCTCAACTCTTTAGGAATAGCTCAGTAGATTTAGTAGATCAAAGGTTAATAAGATGACCTAAGAGGCCTACTCACTAATGGCACAAGCAGAAAAAGGTTCTGAAAAACTACATACATACAGATAATTAAACTTGCTTATTTAGTATGCATTTGTTCCTCTACAATTTATTGCAAAAAACACAGGCATACTTCAATGATATTACAGTTTTGGTTCCAGACCCCTATAATAAAGCAAATATTGTAATAAAGCAAGTCAAAGGGATTATTTTGTTTCCCAGTGTTTATAAAGTTATGTTTACACTATAGCCTAGTCTAGCAAGTGTGCAATAGCATTACATCTAAAAAAGTCCCAACATACATACCTAAACTAAAAAATACTTTATTTCTAAAAAAATGCTAACCATACTATGGTGAGTGCTGTGAAGTATGTAAACCTGCCGATTCACAGACCTGTACCCCTGGGGCTAATAATACATGATATGTTAATTTAAAAATGAAAAATTTAAAAAAAATAAAAAATTTAAAATAATCTGAATTTTTGCTAGTTGTAATCTCTGATCACAGATCTCCATAATAAATATAATAAAAATTAAAAAGTTCAAAAAATTGTGAGAATTACCAAATGACACAAAGATATGATGTGAGCAAATGCTGTTGGAGAAATTATGCCCATAGACTTGCTCAATGCAGGGTTGCCACAAACCTTCAATTAAAAAAAAAAATGCAGTATCTGCAAAGCACAATAAAAGAAAGTGAAATAAAAAAAACAAAGTATGACTGTATCCGATTACATTATTTTTCATTATCAAATATATTCCTGTATAAGACACAGGGATCTCCTGCACAGTTTTTGGAGATATATGCTTTACCCAAAACACTTAAGGAATGTGCCTTAGGTGCTAAGCCATCATAATGGACGCTGAGACTATCTTATATTGTCTATTCTAAGGCATAGTGCTCTGTTGCTCCAGGCATTCAATTCTTGTCCTTGTCTGCAGGAAAAAATGTCAGCATGGCTCCTAAGACAGCAGCATTTTGAGTTTAAGTTCCCCCCATGTCCATGTTGAGACACACTTTCCTTCTCTTGAATAATCCAACTCCTTTCCTCTAAGAGTAAGGACAAGAGAAGTATCCTTGTACTTTTCTGGAACAAATAAAACCTTGGTGTCAGCATGCAGTGTCTTTGTCCTTTTTCCGGAGTGAGGTGAAAATAACCTCTCATTCATGATGATGAACCTACAGAGGAAAAAAAAAATGAGTTATTCTGCCACATTCAAATGAATCAAATTCTAAACAGAGAATAAGGATGTTCTATAAAATTATAAAAAAATTTTTCCCAAAGTATTCAACTTTAATATTTGACTGAATTAGCTAACCAGGATCCTTCTACCAAGTTCCAGGTATCAATACAGTGGGCGATAAATCACCGACAAGTTACAAGTGGAATGAATGTAATGTGATATATATAATAGCTTTATATATTATACATATAGCATTATATGTATATACATATACACACACATTAAACAATCTGTAAAATATTGCATATTTTTCAAAATAGGAATGTTCAGCTATTATTTTGAAAATTGCTATTTTATTTTTTTTTTAAAGATTTTATTTATTTATTTTTCAGAGAGAGAGAGAGAGCGAGCACAGGCAGACAGAGTGGCAGAGGGAGAAGCAGGCTCCCCACATAACGAGGAGCCCGATGTGGGACTCGATCCCAGGACGCTGGGATCATGACCTGAGCCGAAAGCAGCGGCCTAACCCACTGAGCCACCCAGGCGTCCCGAAAATTGCTATTTTAAATTACACATATTAATTTCTTTCTTTCAACTATGTAATAGACATTACTGTTGCTTACCAGTAGGTGAATGAGTGTCACTGCTATATGGAAGCATTTTCAAGCCCGTGTGTGATCTCTCTCCCGAGCAGTTTGACTGGTCAACAGTTCCAGATCTTGCAGCTTTAGAAAGGTGCAGCCTCTCTAGGCCTGGATCATGAAATTGAACCCATGGAGTTCAATTGCCTGCTGTCTACTAGACCAACAGTACATGTTGCTTAAATGGAGAGAAAAATGTAATTTGGGGTTGATATGGTTTTGGTTTTGTTTGTAATTATTGTTTCTGATGTTTGGCTTAGTTATTTATTGTTGTTATTTTTTAGTTACCCCAGCATAAACTAGTTTAATCTTACCAAGATGATACTACTAACATACTAAACTCTGGTACTGTGGAGACAGTCCTCTAAAAGAATAGAGAGCATCAAGTTAGAGCTCCAACCTGAGAAAGCTGATTAGTCTCTTAGACAGGATGCTACAGCTTAGCAAAATGAAAAAAATCAAAGGACCATGCTCAGAGGCGGTAAGTTTCAGAAAACACCAAACTCATTTCTAGTTACAAATTCTGACTTATGTATTTGTAGACATGTCAAGGAAACTGGTCAGTCAAGTCAAAGTCTACTGGTAAGACTTATCCTTCTATTTAAGAGCAAGTTGAATTATAATGAAAACTTTGGTTATGAGACATAAAAGCAGAATATATAGAGATATGGTTGTCTAATCTTAATTCCTGCAAAAGAAGTGCCTATTTAGAGGAGAGGAAGTTTCTGGTCAGACCATTTCTCACCTGAAGGGAAATAAAACACTGTGACAAATTCTTATGCTCTAGACTTCCTTTTCCTCACTTCCACATAAACATATCCTT